>NC_056735.1:1486578561-1486753561 GCF_019279795.1 Protopterus annectens | reverse complement strand
ATAAAGGATGTGCACACCTCCAGACTGGTAGCCCAACATACCGCATCAGAGATACTTCAGGTGCAGCTAACATTGAGTAAGACAGTGATTCTGGTCATAGCCTGCTATAGGTCTCCAACCATGTCCCAAGATTCACACTCCACGTTCCTAAGCACCCTGGAGAATATTAGGGTCCAACCTGACACTCTCATATTGGGCTTCTTCAACTACCCCATCATTAACTGGGAAAACTACTCATGTACCAATACACTTGCCTAGTTCTTTCTGGAATTCATTAATTCCAATGCTCTGGACCAGCTCGTTCTTACCCCCACTAGAGCTAGCAACATCTTTGACCTGGTCATTACTAACATGTGTGACCATTGTTCTACACCAATAGTTAACTCTTCCCTGGTTGGATCTGACCACAAACTAATCACCTTGGAAATCCACATCCCCCCCAAAGGTAACCACCATGAAAACTCCTCCAAAGTTAACTTTGGGCTCCTAAAAACAGGTGGCTAACTTCATGGCACCCATGCAAATGGAGAAATACACCAGTGCACTGTACGAACATGTACACAAATGCATGGATCACGCCATACCCAATAGAACCAAGACACTCTCCTCAAAAAAAGGAAGCCAATCTGGTGGTCCCCTGCCATAAACAAACTCTACAACAGAAGGAGGAAACTGATGCGGAGTAAGGCAAAGTCCCAAGACTGGAAAAACTCCCTTATCAGCCTCAACAAAAGGTTGAGATCCCTCATCAAATCCTCTAAAGCTAGCTATGAAAACGGAATTTCAGCAGATAGTAAAATCAACCGCAAGGCCTTCTATAGTTATGCAAAGAATTTCCACGGCAATACCCAGATTTGCTCTGAGCTACTGCACAATGGTACCTCCTATACCAAGCCAACAGATATTGCTAACATACTGGCTAACAGATTCAGTGCTAAGTTTACCCCTCCCCCCAAAGGACCAATCACAATGCCAGTAGATTGCCAGGCACCCAGTATTACTGCTGCACAGGTTAAAACAGCACTATCCACGGCCAAGAATACAGCTTCTATGGGACTTGACAAGTTCCCTGGCTGTGTTCTACATGGACTACAGAGTGAGCTGGCACCTCATCTGTGTGTCCTGTTCAATCACAGCCTCACCTCAGGCTTTGTCCCTACTGAATGGCACACTGCTAGTCATCCCTCTCCGCAAAGGAGGAGCGACTACAGACCCCAGGAATTATCACCCCATTAGCCTGATGAGTCTGATATGCAAAGCTATGGAATGCATCATCATGGACCTAATAAACAAGGATATAGGGAATCTCCAAACTCTGGATCCTAACAGTTTGGTTTTGTGAAGAGTAGATCATACCTGCTCAACTTGGTCAACTTCTTTGAGTCAGTCACCAGAGCTGTGGATGAAGGCAAGGTGGTTCATACAGCCTACCTTGATATGGCCAAGGCCTTTGATACCATTCCCCACTCAGGAATCATAGAAAAACTCACTAAGCTAGGCATCAACCCCTATATCACTTGGTGGGTTGCAAACTGGCTCACAGATAGAACCCACAGAGTGAAAGTATCTGACTCCAAGTCAGACTGCTGACCAGTCACGAGTGGAGTCCCACAGGGTTCGGTCCTGGGTCCTGTCCTGTTTGGTATCTACGTCTGTGAAGTCCAGGCCAACACGAAGGGACTCTGGCTGACAAAGTTTGCAGATGATTGGAAGTTGGGAGCTATTATTAACTCCCCAAGTGATGTTGACTTCCTACAGAAAGGCCTCAATGAGACCAGTGACTGGTGTCAGAACCATGGCCTTAAGCTCAATGCCAAAAAATGTGTCATCATCCCCCTCGGGAAATACCCAGTTCCCTTGAATTACCACATTGATGGTAGTCCACTGAACACAGAAGGCGTTATAAGAGATTTGGGAACACAGGTTGAAAGCAACCTCTCTTTTGCCCACCACATTGCCACTGTGGCCAGAAAGTCCTTCTATGTGCTACATCTCATTACTAAGGGTTTTGCATCCAGGAAGAAAGAGGTCATTGTCTCCCGCTCCTCTTCCCTCATTAGACCAGTTGTCAAGTACAATGCCCCATTTGGCATGTACCTCACTAGACACCTGTAACAACTGGAGAAGCCACAAAAGTACCTCACAAAGGGGATCCTAGGCCTTAAATACTTGTCCTATATGGACAGACTCAAAAAACTCCAACTATGCTCTGTCTCATATCGCCTACTTGGAGGCGATCTCTGCTTGACTTACAAAGCCATGTCTGACCCAACTCTGTTAGAAATGCTATAGCTAAAGAAATCCCAATCCCTCCGCACCACATGCTCCAGAGACTTCAACCTCATTAACACTGTCAACAGAAGATGCTGGAGAGACAGGTTCATAACCCAGAGACTGCCCATGCAATGGAATAGACTTCCCATACATGTCAAGCAGTGCACCTCAGTGGCCCTCTTCAAGAGAAATCTTGATGAGTGGATGGGAAATAGAAAATTCACCCCAGGATCACTTCAGTGGCTTTACTCGACTGAGGCACTGGAACTAAGGTCAGGTGGCACGATGACAGGGTAATCATATGGGCTAGGCTTGTAAAGGCTTCCAGGGCCATTAGCCTAGTACACACCTATGAACCTATGGTCCTAATAGGATAACTTGCAGGAATCCAACCACATACTAGTGCTGGGCATATTACTGCTGATGCTGTATGTGGCAGTGAACCAGTCCCCCTCTCCTGCTACTATGATACACAGACGGCACAGCTGAGCAACATAGTAGCACAGTGAAAAAAAATAAGAATACAGAACACCTGTGCTGCACAATAGGAAAACTGACAATAGAAGCCCTATGGAGCAGACAGGCTATTACAACCAGCCCTCTTCCACCTTCTCACAGTGATACTTTTAAGCACATGACAGTAGGAGTTTATAAAGCACTAGATCCCATCATTACCACAATATAGTAATAAGCCCTTGCATGCAACTAACTGTGAATTTTAATGAATCACAAGCAGTCAGGACAATGAATCATAGTGTAAGATGGTAAGGCAGCAAAGGGTTTACTATATGTCTTTTCAAGTAGTCGCACATAGCTGAGTAGTAAGGCTTACTATAAAGCCTACATTGCCTCACTATGTTCTGTTTCATAGCGTTGTTAGGTTACACAGCACTGCTAAATATCTTCAGCAATGAATCACCTAATAGATCAAACTAAATAAAATGTTAACCAACTCCTTATATAACATCCATAACCAATCAACATTCATTAGAAATTTAAAAATGTATAAAATACTTTTTTATGGCATTTTAGTAAGAGATAATTTCCCTGAGATTCAGAAAGGTTATCACTGCCAGTACTAATTAAGCATTGCCGAATTGCCCAATAGAGCAACTGAGTTGATCTGTAATTCAGAGACCAAAGTTGCATTAACAACACCTTATTAGTGGCTCATTATTCTGTCTCTAAGTCACACACTATACTGTCAGACCTGATCATGCTAGATCTCCACTATCAGTCCATGCGTTACAGTTTTACAGGTAAATATCTTAACAGATACACACGAGCATACACAGAGGGACATGTGTGCACGCACACACACACACCCGCACGCATATGTCATTGTCATCCCTTTTGGTAAAAACTCTGTACCCATGAACTACCACATAGGCAGTAGTCCACTTAACACCGAAAGTTTGATAAGAGACCTTGGGACACAGGTGGACAGTAGTCTCTCCTTTGATAATCACATCGCCACATTAGTCAGGAAATCCTTCTACAGTGCACACCTCATCACAAATGGTTTCTCATCCAGGAAAAAAGAGGTCATTGTTCCCCTCTACTCATCACTCATTAGACCCATTATAGAGTACAACGCCCCTTTTGGTCTGTACCTCACAAGACATCTACAAAAACTGGAAAGGCCACAGAAGTACCTCACAAAGAGGATTACCGGCCTCAAACAGATGCCCTATGCAGACTGTCTCAAAAAACTCCAGCTTTACTCTGTCGCATATCGCCTACTCAGAGGCGATCTCTGCCTAACATACAAAGCTATGTCAAACCCAGAGCTGTTGGACATGCTCCACGTAAAGAAATCCCAATCCCTCCAAGCTACATGCTCTAGGGACCTAAACCTTGTCACCACAATAAACAGAAAATGCTGGAGGGATAGATTCCTATCTCAGAGACTTCCCATACTCTGGAATGAACTACCTATCTATATCAAACAAAGCTCCTCATTAGCACTCTTCAAGAAAAATCTTGATGATTGGATGGGAGATAGGAAATTCACCCCAGGGATCACTTCTGTGGCTCTGCTTGACAGGGGCACAATAAAATAATTTTCTTAGGTGGCAAAAGCCAGGGTACCATTTGGCTAGGCTTATATAGGCCCTAGGGCCAATAGCCTAGTACCTACCTATGAACCTATGTGCACATAAACACCTACACATACAGAAGACACGCACACATACACACACACACACACACACACACACACACACACACACACACACACACACACACACACACACACACACACACACACACACACACACACACACACACACACACACACACACACACACACACACACACACACACACACACACACACACAGCTTTTCACTACCCACCTGCAATCATACTGCAATCTCTGATCCATCAATTAGAGTGAAATCTTGTGCAATATCAAAAGATGGTGAATACTTTTTCCTGTATAAGATCCAAATAACAAGGTGAAGTAATTTTCTGAATCACTCTACTGACTTATACTAGTGATAGCAATGTTTTGGAGGACGAGCACATGGCTAAGTAGATTAGCCACTTCTCTGGACTGCTGCATTTTCACGTGGCTTCACTAGTGAGACTACTGTTCACCCTGTGGCTGATGCCTGGGTGCCACTGTACAATCTGTCTTTCTCAGGCTGAAAACTCTGCAAAAATCTGCTGAGTGCAGACTTTGTAGTACATCCAGCCTTACTTAATCCCAGGGTATCTTAAAAGATATATGAAACTATATATTTTCTTTTACTACAGTTTATAAAGTAATCTACCATATTGTATCAAAGCTTGCCAAAGCATATCTACATTTCAAACCTTAGGAGGTAAAGTGTTATACTTCAAAATTAATCTTGCCTCAAGAGCATTTAAAACATATTTTATTACCTCCGTCTGACAAATAAGAAGTTTTCTCTACTAGAATATTAATTTTTGTTATCCACATTCGCCCAAAAATAACTATATTGCTATTCAATATTTTTCACTTTACATCCGTGGTATTTTTCGCATATACATCTTCCCAATAAACAATACCTAAAGTGTTGCCCATGTAATAGTTCTAACAGCTGTTCATTTCAATCAAAAATACATTTCTCTTCAAACTTTCATAGTCACTTTATACATTCAGAAGGGTTTACACGTCTTATCATACATAAAGCAGTTCATAAGAACAAAATGTCTACCATTATCTGATTTGCATACTATTAACTCTACTAAGTGTTTAATCATTTTTAAGTGTTTCAACATTTTAAGATATTTTAATAACACCCATTCATCTTTTGTCAGATTAAAGTTCTTTGGTGCATACAAAAGCTTTACAAAAAAACTTTCATTAGCTCTAATTTACATATGGCCTCAAATCCATTTACAATAGAATTATTTACCAAAGACATAAACTTACTCTCATTTTTAATTGTTGGGATTTAGAATTCAATGAGGAATTAAACCCACAGCTAGGACAGCTGTTTAATCAAAGTCTTACCTCTGGATACGTACCCAGGGAGTGGCGCACTGCAACTGTGGTCCCACTTCACAAAGGCGGTGCCTCCACCGACCCTGGAAATTACCGGCCCATTAGCTTGACAAGCCTTATCTGCAAAGCCATGGAGAGGATCATAATGGACCTCATAAATAAAGACATAGGGAATTTGCAGACTTTGGATCCAACCCAGTTTGGCTTTGTCAAAGGCAGATCATGCCTTTTAAACTTGGTTGACTTCTTCGAAACAGTCACCAAAGCCATTGACGAGGGAAAGGCAGTCCATACAGCCTACCTCGATCTGGCTAAGGCCTTCGATACAATACCCCACTCGGGTATCATTGAAAAACTCATCAGCTTAAATGTTAACCCATACATCACAAGATGGGTTGCAAACTGGCTGAGTGACAGAACCCACAGGGTCAGAGTTGCTGGCGCCATGTCAGACTCAAAACCTGTCACAAGTGGTGTCCCACAGGGCTCAGTCCTGGGCCCACTCTTGTTTGGCATCTACTTTTCCGAAGTACAAGCAAACACAGGAGGGTTATGGCTGACCAAGTTTGCAGATGACTGCAAACTGGGCGCCATAGTAGAAAATACATCTGACACAGATATCCTTCAGAAGGGTCTCACGGAAGCGGATAACTGGTGCCAGAGCCACGGCCTGAAGTTAAATGCCAAAAAATGCATAGTCATACCCTTTGGGAAAAACAAGGTTACCCCTAGCTACCAAATAGGTGGCAATCCACTGAGCACAGAAGAAGTTATCAGGGACCTGGGGACCCAGGTTGATAGTAGTCTGTCATTCGACACCCATGTAGCTAAAGTAGTTAGGAAGACCTTCTACATTGCCCACCTTATCATGAAGGGATTCTCATCTAGATCAAGGGAGGTCATAGTCTCCCTTTACTCATCACTCATCAGACCAATGATTGAGTACAATGCCCCATTCGGGATGTATCTGACCCGACACTTGCAGCAGCTGGAGAGGCCACAAAAGTTCCTCACCAAAAGGATAAAGGGTCTCAAACATCTGTCCTATGCTGCCCGACTGAAAGAACTCCACCTCTATTCAGTCGCTTAACGCTTGCTCAGAGGTGACCTTTGCCTAACATACAAGGCCATGTCAAACCCAGATTTGATGAATATGCTTCACCTCAAAAAATCTAGATCCATCAGAGCCACAAGGGCGGGAGACTTAAACCTCGACACGGCTATTAATAGGACGTGCTGGAGGGATAGATTCATCACCCAAAGACTCCCTATGCTGTGGAACAAAATCCCAGTACATGTGAGGCAGAGCACCTCGCTGGCCTTGTTCAAGAGAAATCTTGACCAATGGATGGGAGATCGCAGATATACCCCAGGGATTACCTCAGTGTCACTGCTCGACAGAGGCACAGCAAAATAATGGGTATAGTTCCCCATACTAAAGGGGTGGCGTAAGCCACAAAACGATGGGCTAGGCTTGTAAATGCCCTCGGGCAGATAGCCTAGTATGAACCTATGAAACCTATGAAGAATTGCTGATAACTCTCCCCCAGGCTTATATAACTGTTTAAGATCTGCTGTTCTAGACTTTTCCAAAAAGAACTGGTTCATTAAACAAATACATTTTCTAAATCTATTTTGGAAGTTTGTTCTTTGACAGTCACAAAACTAAACTCATTACCCGGCATAGTATTTACTGAATCACAAGTACTCCCCCCTAATTAACACTTGAATCTCATTCTCTACAGACTTTTAAATAAATCTATTTCTACATTTCCACGAAGGAAGAAAAGTCAGAACACATTTTAAACCATAATGTAAAGCTTTGAACGTGCTGGCATCTAACTCCTAAACAGACAAACTGAGTACATGTAAGTTCAGCCCGCAATGAAATGGATTCTCAATATTTCCATCTTCTTGGGCTCCTACCATGACATGTTCCTCTCATATTGCTGTTACTTCCTGTACTTAAATTTTGTTCCACATTTTCCATCACCTATGTCTGAAGTCCTTATACAAATGAAACTGAGTGATTATTGACGTCTTCTGTAGAAGACGTTGTTGAACTGCTTGCAGACAGAATTTTGATTCTAACTGGTTGTCATAAGTTCATGTGAGCACTTTGGAGGGTGAAGCTGCTAAACACTTTATAATCATAGCCATGATTAAGGTTTTTTTTCTTTTTCCTATTAACAATTAACAATTCATCCATGTGTTGCATTCTTCATATATTCAACCAATTTACTGGAAAATAACTTTTTATTGCACTGCTATTTTATTTTCAGCCTCCAATCCTTTTCATCATGTTCAGCACATTCAGTCTAACTTTTTGTCCACTCTTTGGAACACGATAGTTTAGCCTTAACCCATCTGCCTTTCAAGTCACCATCTTCACTGGAGAAAGGATAGGTAGGACATATCTGTCAGCATGTAACCTCCCTCAGGGTTAAGTCTATTCCATGTATCGTAATAAAGTTAATTTGTCATAAAATACATTGTTATTTTTTATCAAGTAGTGTAGGTGATTCACGTTTGAGTGACTATAAGGGTTATCCCTACCAGCAGCATTTTTAGGTACTAAATTATTGGACTCCAGTGTTGCTGTTGCTTCAGCATGTTCTCAAAAGTCATGTTCTCACTTATTTCATTAATGTACAGAAGAATTCTAGAAATTCATTCTATACTACTAGCTGCCATCATAAATTATTATGTCTTCACAGTATCAGTTATAAATTGCAGAACAACACACACACAGAGCTATGCAGCTGATTGTAGTAAAATATTTGTTTTATTCTCCCTAGCACTTTGGCAGGTAGGCTTAATGTGGAGGCCAAACTAAATCAAAGGTTAGCCAGCTCTTTATTTAACATCCTAAACCAATTAACAGTTAAACTGATTTGCCCACTTTGTTAAATGTTCTGGTTTTGTTTTGCACATGTTGCTGTAGCTGTATTATTACCTCAGTGGTTACTGTTAAACGTGTTTTCTTTGGTGGAATTATTGATTTCCTAACTGAAATTGTCAAGACAGCTTCATTTTGTATTCTGAAGCTTAGTTTAACCCCACCAGAGCATGATGTCATGTTAGGTAAGCAGCGCTAGAGAAGAAATGACGTACAATCAAACATGGCAGCAGGCTTTGTTTAGAGACTTACCTTTACTTTTTCCCTGGGCTTCAACAGTGACAGGATAAAAACAATGCAAATGCACTCACATTCAGTTTTCTAATCTAAATAATTCTGTACTTGGTTTTATACTACATTTTCTTCAGAAATAAAAAAATGGTTTAGATTGCATACAGAAAAATTTAAATAATTCTCCAAAGTTCACTCCCTTGTCCAAAATCAACTGTTCGGTTGTAAAACAATGTGTGATACATAGCTTCTGTGAGGATCATTACAATGCTGATTCCTAATTTCATATTCATAGCTAATTTTTCTTTTTTTTAAAAGCATTTTGTTTTCATTATAAACATATGCAAATATACATATAACAAATACAATAAAACAATAACAAAACTATTTATAATATTTACATTCCTCCATGATAAACAATCATTTTATCCATGAGAAGTTATCAGTATTGTTCAAAAGGTTTTCCAATTTTTGCAGTGCTATTTTTTATGAGTAATGTTATGAGTTTTATAATAAATGGTTTGCAGTTCTTTTTTACAAACAACATTTGCTAAATTAATAAAATCTTTGAACATCAAATCTTGTTTACTTTTCCAGTTCAAAGTAATAACTTTTCTGGCAGTTGCAAGAATTGAAAAAAAGGCACACACAAAACGTTGGATAAAAAACTTTATCAAACAAGCAAAGCTTTCGGGTAGAACCCGTCTTCAATACTAACACAAATACATTCAAAACACAACTTGCTTTAAGTAAGAGCCCACAAGTCACATGACAGCAGCCAACGTCATATGACTAGAATACATAATCAAATCCATTAAACAATATAAATCTAACATAGATACATAAATATGCCTATAATTTAATACGTTGTATTCTCATTAAAATTGATTTCAGACTTACAGCAGAGTTAAGGCCAGGTAAACGATCCGCTGCTAATCTTAATATCCGTTCATACTCTCTAATCTCAAGAATATTATTTATATCTCCACCCCTAACAGATGATACAACCGTGTCTATAACTCTAAACCTAAACTTATGATCACCTCCATGTAATTGTATATGCTTAAACAAAGCATTATTTATATTCTCTCTCCTAATCTCAGATTTATGCTCAGTTATTCTTTCTTTTAGCCTACGTGTAGTCTTACCTACATAAAATGAAGGACAGACTACACAAGTAGCCATATACACAACATTAACAATGTTACAATTCGCCATAAGTCTAAACTTATAATTTCTATTAGTAATGGGATGAATAAACAAAGAAGAAATAGAGGTGTCGACAATATCTACACAACAAGAACAATTCAAACATTTAGATGTACCAAAACGGGTCAATCCAAACAAATTCACATACAAACTGGTTTTAGAACCATGTTTAAAGTCCTTGTAACATAACCTACTCTTTATAGTTCTCTTATTTCTATATGAAAAGTAGGGTTTGCTACCCAGCACCCTATAAATCTCAGGGGATGCAGTCAAAACTGACCAGTATTTTTGTATAATACGCTTAATAGAAAAAGCTCTATTACAAAAAGTGGTCACATACCTCACTTTATTCTCCCTATGAGGTTGACTAGGCGGTTCAGAGATTAACATGTCATCAGTATCACCAATTTTAAAAAAGGGGAGTATCTAGTCTCCCTGTTGTGTATAACATAGGCCTTTAACTCTGCTAGCAATTCATTGTCATAACCACACATCAAAAATTCATCATACATTTCATCCAATTGTGTATAAAAACATGAGCCATTGGTGTTAAGTCTACTGACCCTGGCAAATTGTGCCTTGACAACACCTTTAAAAACATGAGGGGCATGCATACTATCATGATGTATATATCTATTTGTATGTACATCCTTTTTAAAAATAGTAGTATGCATCAAACCATCATCTAATCTGATTTTTACATCAAGAAATAAAGCTTCACTCTCAGATATAGTTGTTTTAAAAGTTAAGAAGGGGGTGGTTGCATTTAAATACGATACAAATTGCATTAAATCTTCAAATGGGCCCTTCCAAATCATAAAACAATCATCAACAAATTTCTGATAAAAACAAATATTATTATTCAAAAAATTGTGACCATCATGTATATATTGTGTTTCCCATTGATGTAAAACTAAATTTGCGTACGTGTTAGCAACAGGTGTGCCCATAGCAACACCGTTGAGTTGTAAGTATAACCATTGATTAAAAATGAAAATATTATTACTCAAAACCAGTTCTAATAAAGAGCAAATATTTTGAACATAGTTAACAGACAATGTTCCCTACATCGTCAAAAAATCTCTAATAGAATCAATCCTGTGATTATTTGGTATAACTGTAAAGAGAGATACAATGTCCATAGTTACGAACAAGTATTCTCCTATATTAATATTCTTAACATATAAACCATTATACCAATTAGATAGCTTATTCAAAGAATCACCAGTATCTTTCAGTATATTTCCACATTTTGATAAAAAGGGGTACAACTGTTTATGTAAATACACTGATATCGGTTCTGTTATCCACCCATTCCCGGACACTATAGGTCTCATCGGTGGATTAAACACACTCTTATGAATTTTAGGTAAACCATAGAGTTGGGGAATAACAGGACATGGTACAGTGAAAAAGTGAAACAGATCCAGCTGACTTTTGTGCCCAGTAGGGCTTGTGTACTGTGTGGAAGGTACTGTAGCTTTTAACAAGAAATTGGAACTTCTTGAGAGAAAGGTGGGCGTATATAAACGCCTGCAGTGGCAAACGATCGTCTAGAGGCAGTTAAAAAGTGGAAACTTTTAAGGGATATGGCCGATTTTCATAAGGGACATATCTTTTCTTGGCCCAAAGGTGATTTTAAAGGCATTTCTATTGGTGTGCCTACGCATAAGAAATTGCGCCCCATTTCTACATCTATTGGAGCCTTGGATGTTTTTCCTGAAGCTGAGATCGGTGATTCATGTTTGAATTTTGGTGCTCCTGCTGTACTATTGGATCAGACTTCGATGGCCACACCTTCTGCTATGACATCATTGGCAGCTGAGAAAGGTATTAGCGTCAGCGATGTGCTATCTATGACTAATGGAGATACTATGCAGGAGGAACAAGTGAGTGGCAAATCATCTGTTAAGAAAACGCAGCAGTTGGTGCTTAATTTTTCCCAAAAATGTTTTCAACTGAATCAACCGGAGAGGGTGCAAGACAGCAAACCGGTGAGGGACAGATCACTCACAAGGCACCAACCAAATGCTGTGAAACGCAAGAATGACAGCCCTATGGGGCAAGGAAAGATGAGCCGAAAATGAACAAAGGTATATTAAATCTATCAAAAGTTGCTTTGGATGAACCTTGTTTAACTTTATTGTGGAAAGGCCTAAATTTTATACCAACGGCTGATGATGATTTAGTATCAGCTTTAACGGACTTGAAACAGTTCATTAGGACTGTAAATCTTAAAATTTTGTTTAAATCAGATGTACCATTATTAGATATATGGAAGAGGCGTAGTACTTTTATTCCGATAAATGTGCCGGTCACAACGGCCTTTCATGATTTATGTGAAGCTGAATTGAGGGGTTTGTTTGATATTAGTAATAATAAGAAATGTTATAATTTAACTTATGATGAATATATGGCCTTGAAGAAGTTAGAACTGAATGAAGATATAATCATTAAACAAGCGGATAAAGGAGGTGCTGTTGTTGTCATGGATCGTGATAACTACATTAGGTCTGTTACTGCCCTTCTTGATGATGGTGATGCGTTTAAGTGTATTTCCTTTGTTGATGTTAAAAAACATGTTAGTGTTGTTAATATGTTTGTGTATGAATTACAAATTAATGGAGATATAGATTTGGATCTGTTTCACTTTTTCACTGTACCATGTCCTGTTATTCCCCAACTCTATGGTTTACCTAAAATTCATAAGAGTGTGTTTAATCCACCGATGAGACCTATAGTGTCCGGGAATGGGTGGATAACAGAGCCGATATCAGTGTATTTACAGAAACAGTTGTACCCCTTTTTATCAAAATGTGGAAATATATTGAAAGATACTGGTGATTTTTTGAATAAGCTATCTAATTGGCATAATGGTTTATATGTTAAGAATATTAATATAGGAGAATACTTGTTCGTAACTATGGACATTGTATCTCTCTTTACAGTTATACCAAATAATCATGGGATTGATTCTATTAGAGATTTTTTGACGATGCAGGGAACATTGTCTGTTAACTATGTTCAAAATATTTGCTCTTTATTAGAACTGGTTTTGAGTAATAATATTTTAATTTTTAATCAACGGTTATACTTACAACTCAACGGTGTTGCTATGGGCACACCTGTTGCTAACACGTACGCAAATTTAGTTTTACATCAATGGGAAACACAATATATACATGATGGTCACAATTTTTAGAAGAATAATATTTGTTTTTATCAGAGATTTGTTGATGATTGTTTTATGATTTGGAAGGGCCCATTTGAAGAGTTAATGCAATTTGTATCGTATTTAAATGCAATCACCCCTTCTTAACTTTTAAAACAACTATATCTGAGAGTGAAGCGTTATTTCTTGATGTAAAAATCAGATTAGATGATGGATTGATGCATACTACTATTTTTAAAAAGGATGTACATACAAATAGATATATACATCATGATAGTATGCATGCCCCTCATGTTTTTAAAGGTGTTGTCAAGGCACAATTTGCCAGGGTCAGTAGACTTAACACCAATGATTCATGTTTTTATACACAATTGGATGAAATGTATGATGAATTTTTGATGTGTGGTTACGACAATGAATTGCTAGCAGAGTTAAAGGCCTATGTTTTACACAACAGGGAGACTAGATACTCCCCTTTTTTTAGAATTGGTGATACTGATGACATGTTAATCTCTGAACCGCCTAGTCAACCTCATAGGGAGAATAAAGTGAGGTATGTGACCACTTTTTGTAATAGAGCTTTTTCTATTAAGCGTATTATACAAAAATATTGGTCAGTTTTGACTGCATCCCCTGAGATTTATAGGGTGCTGGGTAGCAAACCCTACTTTTCATATAGAAATAAGAGAACTATAAAGAGTAGGTTATGTTACAAGGACTTTAAACATGGTTCTAAAACCAGTTTGTATGTGAATTTGTTTGGATTGACCCATTTTGGTACATCTAAATGTTTGAATTGTTCTTGTTGTGTAGATATTGTTGACACCTCTATTTCTTCTTTGTTTATTCATCCCATTACTAATAGAAATTATAAGTTTAGACTTATGGCGAATTTTAACACTGTTAATGTTGTGTATATGGCTACTTGTGTAGTCTGTCCTTCATTTTATGTAGGTAAGACTACACGTAAGCTAAAAGAAAGAATAATTGAGCATAAATCTGAGATTAGGAGAGAGAATATAAATAATGCTGTGTTTAAGCATATACAATTACATGGAGGTGATCATAAGTTTAGGTTTAGAGTTATAGACACAGTTGTATCATCAGTTAGGGGTGGGGATATAAATAATATTCTTGAGATTAGAGAGTATGAATGGATATTAAGATTAGCAGCGGATCGTTTACCTGGCCTTAACTCTGCTGTAAGTCTGAAACCAATTTTAATGAGAATACAACATATTAAATTATAGGCATTTTTATGTATCTATGTTAGATTTATATTATTTAATGGATTTGATTATGTATTCTAGTCATATGACGTTGGCTGCTGTCATGTGACTTGTGGGCTCGTATTTAAAGCAAGTTGTGTTTTGAATGTATTTGTGTTAGTGTTGAAGAAGGGTTCTACCCAAAAGCTTTGCTTGTTTGATAAAGTTTTTTATCCAACGTTTTGTGTGTGCCTTTTTGATATCTAGATTCAGTGCCTGTTTTTTTGAGTTGCAAGAATTGACCAGAGTAACTGAGTGTGAGATTTAGATATTACATTAAGTATAGGAACATTGAATAGGATTAGTGAGTTAGAAATATGACAGTTATCAGACCATAAAGCATTTACAATATATCTGAAGTCTTTCCAGTATTGAACAATATTTCTACATTTAATGAACATGTGAACGCAGTTGGCCTCTAGTAATTCAACACATTTCCAACACTTACTTTCACTGTTTTTGAGTGTAAGATTTACTTTATGTGTAGTATAGAAACTCCTATTCATAAATTTCCATGTATACAATCTCCAATATAATGAAGAAGAGGTACTATACATAGAAATCAATAACAATTTTTTGGATTCTTCAGATGTTTGTTTGTCATTAATCTTTACATAGTAATTCCAAAAATCTAAGTCAAACTTTGGAGTGTCTTCTCTTAGTATCTTATAGATAGGTGAGATACTTAATTTTTGATTATCTGTCTTTTCAAGACACCTAATAAAAAGTTGAATCAAACTAGGTATAGAGTCAGTCTCTAGGTTGATTGATACTCTCATTTTGTTTTCTATAAACTGCCGTAATGTGTGTCTAAACAACCAACTGTCTTGACAATTATCAAAACTATATAAAAGAGAGTTTAGTGGTTTAATACTCTTATTTTCAATAAACTGATGCCAGAATATCAAGTTATTTTCCTTTAATTTTTGCATCGCATTGAAGTTGAAATAATCTAAGCAATCAGGGGAGTATGCTATAGGAAATATAAGAAATAGAAATTGTTTAATGTTGTAATTACAATCAATTATATTTTAAAGTTATTAAATATTTGATTCATGCCATAAGAAAACTTATAAAACTTATTAAATAAACAAAATTCACATAAAAGCCAATGAACTCTCCTTATTCCATATTGTTCCTTAAATTGATTTTCTATAGTTCTAACATCAGTTATATGAATGTCATGCATTGTTTTCCAGCCAGATATATATGTAGGTGTGATCCAATGTATTATTACATTAATTATAACTGATTTGGAATAAAGATCTAAGCTAGGGAATGCCATCCCATTACTGTTCCAAGCTATAATGTGTCATTTATTTGCAATCCTAGGTTTTAAGGGGAGTCATAAAAATGTAAGTAGGATGGAATCTAATTTTTTAAATAAGTTTTTGGGAGGGGGTAGTATCAATGACTGTATATAAAACAAAATTTTAGGTAAGATTATCATTTTAATTAAAGAGAGCCTGTCCTCCATTATGAAGAACATTTTATTCCATCTTTTGATTAGTTCACTAATGGTGGTTATTAAATTATTGTAGTTTAGTTTAACAGACACTTTCCATGTACTCTTTATACTGACACCCAAATATTCTAATACATCATTCTCCTAATTAAACAGGCTATTCTCTCTCTTAGGTTTTTCATGATCTGTTTGTTAATTAGTAATGTTTTGGATTTAATATGATTAAATTTAAGCCCTGAAATTCTTTCAGACTTGCTTAAGGTATTTATAACATCATGCAAAGAACCATCAATATCACCCAACATTAACAACATATCATCAGCAAATAATTGTATCTTATGGCAATAGTCCTTATTAATTTGAAAGCCTTTTATATTCATAGCTAATTTTCAAACAGATAAAGCAGTGATTAAATGTGATCACAAAATGAAAGTAATGCAGTCACCAGTTTAAAACCTCATCAACATCAGTGTCATCTGAACTTTCTGCTGAACTCTAAAATAAGGTAATCCTTGTAAGGATTTAAAATTCCAGCATCAGGAATTAAACCAAAACTTGAGTGTCACTGCAGTCACCAGTCCTCAGAACTGCTTTCATGCACTGAACTGACAGCCTTAGTGGAATCCCTTACAAAACATCCAAGGTCAGGGAATTCCACAGAGAATTACATGGAGACAGAACACCTCACAATAAAAATAGAAATAAAGGGAAAAATGATTGCAAACACTGAGATGCTTATGTGAAAACACAGAAGGATGTAGTACAACAGTAAAGCGACCATGAAGGTGACAAATCACTCTAAATCAAACTCTTTAGAAATGTGGTTCAAGGTGATGGTCAGTGTTGATGTGACACCTCAACAACCTTATATACAAAATTGGAAAAAGGGGGGTTAATAAGAGTTCCAATTAGAAATGTAAAAATATACATCATCATTTTGTGACATTCTAATAAGGGTCATTCTTTAAGAAAATATATGAATCTAAACATTTTTTTTTATTTTAACTTTGTTATAAAATACTGTGCCATACTGTAACAATGCTTTCCAATGCAATTCTACATTTGAACCTCTTGAAGATTAAATGCTTCAAAATCGATATTGTCTCAAGAACATTTAAAGCTTCTATGTTATCTTATTTGGATAACTAATTCCAGTACTTAAAATTTAAACCCATCAAAATCAACTTTTTCATCTTGAGTTGCTTGGCATGCATAGCTACTGCATAACTGGATAGTCACTACTTACTTACCTTACATGTTCTTGAGTTCTGAATTTAACCCTATGTTTTTTCCTATCCAATATGCCACAGTGGTCTATCACAATTCCAATGAATTTCATAAAAGACGGTATCACTTTGACATTTGAAGCACTGTGCAATTTTTAACATTTTGCCAACAATTAACACTCCCTTGCACTTCTTCAACAAGAAATGTATATTGTATCTGTAGAACTGTATCACACATGTAGGTTATTGAAAGAAGTCACACTGCTTCTACTTTAGGCAGGATTTGCTAAGGGGCTACGTAAATAAGTTTCAGCTGTGTATAAGAAGATATGAAGCTAGTTAACTCAATGTTTAGGCTCCAAACACTCCACACTAAACCTAATTATTACAAACATACTAAACCCCGTTAGCAACGTATAAGTATTTTACCATCATCACTAAGTGATCACTATCCAGTCACCTTTACAGTTGTCAGCAGTCCTATAAAACTGCCATCAATATTAAAAGCCATTGGAAACCAGAGTAGCATAAATATAGACAAAATGTTTCTCTCACCCCACCACAGCTGGAACCATATATTCTCCTTACATGACCCTAATACAGCAGCTGTAAGCCTAACCAACTTTCTACTCCAGCTGCTAGACCAATTCTTTCCTCTTATTTACAGGCTTTGTAAACCCACCAAATGTGAATGGCTATCCACTGAACTCAGACATCTTTTAACTTTAAAGGATAAAGCATGGTAAAAATGGAAACACCCCCCCCCCCCCATGAGTGACAACCACACCTACTTTGTTGTCTTGTACAACCTTGCCAAGAAGTCCGTCAGAAGGCACAAAAGAAACATCCAAACAGAAACAAATCACCCTCTTACATCCCCCAAAACACTTTTGGAAAGAGGTTAACTTACTTACAGGAAGAAAAGCTCCTCATGGTAACCTATCTACAAACACCATTCAGTGTGGTGCAGCAAATATTTCTCCAGAAGATTTCCATAAAGAATTTAGCAATCTCCCATCAATAAACTCCACACCTCCTACAGGTCATGCATTTCCCACCCCACCACGATGCACCCCCTCTTCTACTTGAAATGTATACATACCAAAGAAGTTTGTATTATTTTTGAAAATATTTCCACTGACACCCCTCCTGTATCTTACAACATAATCCCCTGGTTCATACATCATTGCAGACAGCATCTGTGTTTTCCTGTCACCCACATATATAATCTATGTCTCACATACAACATCATGCCACAGATTTGGAAAACTGCTCTAATTAAATGCCTCCCAAATCAAAACAATCCAAAAGATACCCCTTAATTCTGTCCAGTATCCATCCTCCCATCTTAAAAGAAAAAGTCATGGACATTCAGAATTTCCCTTTAGCTGAAACACCTGATGTCCTTAAAGGGGAATTTGCATATATTACATGTCACCTCTAATGTAAGAGGTTTAAGGAATCACACAGTGGAAAGTCTAGCTTTGCTAGATTTTTCTTTTTGTTTTTTAACCAATTGTTTTTTCTGTGTGGCCTTTTTACTCATTGTTTTAGTTTGTTAGTTGGGATATTTTGCAGTCACCCTAAGGTTTATGGATATCAGATGGGTACAACAACCCTGTGTTTCCAAATGTTAGCCAAACATTCCATTTATGCTGTGCTGATGATGGCATAAGAATTCAGAAACACGCATGTCCACAGCTAGTTGAGTTTGGCTTTATTGGCATGAATTTATCTATAAATAGAGTTAAAAGAAAAAGTCATGGACATTCAGAATTGCTATTTATCTGAAACACCTAATGTCCTTAAAGGGGAATTTGCATACACCCATGTCACCTCTGATACAAGAGGCTGAAGGAATCACACAGTGGAAAGACTAGCTTTGCTAGATTTTTGTTTTTTAACCGATTGTTTTTTCTGTGTGACCTTTGTATTCATTGTTTTAGATCTTCCCAATTCTGGGCAAACGTCTTGAAAAGTTAATCTACACCCAACTCTCCCTCTCTATCCAGCAGTACCACCTGGTGTCCTCCAAACAACATGGATTCTGGTCTGGATGAAGAACTATGACAGCACTTTGGTCCCTAACTGATGGCATACTGCTAAATTCTGATAGTGGCCTCCTTACAGGTGCCCTATTTATTTATACCTGACAAAGGCATTTGACCTCATTGACCACTATCTTCTCCAAAACAAGCTAATTGAAACTGGAATTTGTCCACCCGCTGCTCCCCAGATTAAAAACTTCCTTATTGGCAGACACTGCAGAGTTAAAATAGGATCCTCCCAATCAGAATCTGCAGCCATTACGAAGGCGTACCACAAGGATCCATTCTTGCCCCTCTCCTTTTCCCCATGTTCATTAACAAACTTCCTTGTAACCTCCCCATCTCCCACTTATCCTCTACGGTACTGACATGGTCACTTACTGATCAGATCACTCTCACACCAGCATTGAAAGCAAACTCCAGTCAGACTTACATGAGCTCCACCAATGGCTCCTAAACCGTAAACTACTTCTTAACCCTACCAAGACCAAAACTATGCGTTTTGGAACTCCACAGAAAATTCACCAAGAACTTAACTGTTTAACTATTTTTGACCTGTACAACCATTTCATAGAGAGAACCTTCACCTTCAAATACCTAGGACTATGGTGTGATAAGTCACTAAACTTCAGTTTCCACTTAGACAAAGTGAGAGCCAGCATAAACTCCCTCCTCTTCTGGGCTAAAAAAGATTTTTCCTTTTCTATCCCAATCAGCCAGAGCAGCCATTGACAAAGGAGTTCTCCTTTCTCAATATAAATATGTGTTCTTCCAATTTTTACTTCTACCTCCAAGAAAAGTATCGCCTCACTGCAGACTATCTCTGCCAATTCATTAAAAACTCACCTGTCTGTAAGCATCACTGTATCACCTTAGAAAAAGTCAAATGGCTCCCCATAAAACAAAGGCCTAACCTTCTTTAAGGATCCCAACTGTACAAACTACTCTGTCTCCACGCATTTACTCACCTTGAAGCTAAATTTCATGAAGAAACCTCTGCATACAACCTGAGACACTACTCACAAGCCACGCCAACTGTCATTACCCCTAGAACCAAACTCTACAACACTACACATGCTTTCACCTTTCAGGCACCTACTCTTTGGTAAGCTGTCCCTATCAATATTTAGGAAATCAAAACTTATTCAAATTCAGAATGCAACTCAAAAAGCATTTCTTCATCCAAGCCAAATATGCTTGCTTCAACACAGGACATATCATCTAACCTATTTCCTTTCTAGGTCTCTTCTCTCTCAAGATTCACTGAAGACTGGGCCACTTTAGAAACAAATGTATATATTGTATGTTACACTCTGCTTCATTGTTCATTGCTGTGTGCTTGCTTATTCACTATAATGTATACACACAGTTGTGAAATATTTTGTATTCCACCTAGGCTGAGCCTAAAATTGGTGAATGTTGATCAGTGCACTAAATAAATAAATAAATAAATAAATAAATTCCACGCTGAGAGACGGATTTAGTTTTTAATTCTTCCAGAAGGAGAATGTTGTACTTAGTGAAGCTGTGACATCTTAATATACTGCGGGGTAGAGACATACAGACAGAGTATGATAGCTGCATGATAAAAGTTTTAAAGCCCTCAGATTTTAATTGTTTCTCAAATCTGATCATGGCTCTCTGGCAGGGATATACTACTCAAGTATATTGTGCAGGGTGCAAAGAGGTTTTGTGGACGAAACAGTTTTGGATATTATGAATTCTGTCAAAAGGGGGGGGTTTGATAAATGCAGATGTTATTGAAAAAGTATTGTGCAAACAGAGTTAGTATATTACTGTTTTATTTAAAAATAAAACAATGCCAGAACTTTGGAGATAAAGAAGCTTCTTCTTACCTTCAGTGTTCTGCAGTCTCAGAGTTTTTAGAGTTGCAGGGTGAAGGGAAACTTACCCCCTGCAAAAAGGTATTTTTTTAATTAAAGACAGCTTTTCCCACTGTTGACTTTTTTGCTGATGACAGGTCCAACTTTAGAAATGTCAGTTACTTTCTATGAATCCTGCCAAAAAAGCGGCTGTGTCTTTACAAATATTATTAAACTAAGACAAAACTATCAGGTCTGAAATGAACCTGCATATTACATGGCAAAATTTCAAAAGAGTTGCTCACAGTGTAAGTCTAAAAAGATACACTCAGGAGATAGTGACTGGAAACAAACTCCAACTTTTAATGGTGCTTCTGGTACCTCAGCAAACAGCCTTCTAGGAATAATGTAAGCCACCAGCCATTCCCATTTTATGTCAAACTGCTCCAATTAAATAGTCATGTCATCACCCAATAATCTACTACAAGAACCTGCTTAAACAAACATATTCTTAAAAAGGGGTAAAATATTTTTCCACATACAATCAGTTACAAAACATCATATAAACAATATTATAACTTATACATTTAAATTCACAACCAGATTCATAGCTTTAAGTTTTAAAGTATTATAATTTAGAATGAACCTACTTTCCATTTTTAACAAACTAGCTAAAAAAAACCCAGCCCTAGCAAAATGGTCTAGCCAACACACTAAAGAGGAAACTAACATCAGAACCCCATGTGCATTACTAAAGTGTTCAGCTACTGGGCTATCCAAATTCCTATTTCTAATATGTCCCAGATGTTCAAGAATTCTAACTTTTACCATAAATTTTGTCTGTTCAAATACCACCTCACAGGAGTACACATCACACCATACAATATGAACCACCCCACAAGAAATACAGGAAAACCTTCCTGTAGAACTTTCCAGGGGGCTAATATGGGTTCCTTCCCTTGTGGAAGATGTAAAGTATGTTCTAGGATTAAGAACATTTCAGGTAGAAAAATTAATGGTAAAATATTTTGTTACATGGGAAGATTTTCATGTGTTTCTTGTGGGCTGATTTATATTGCAGGGTGTGGGTGTACTCCTGTGAGGTGGTATGTTGGACAGACAAAATGTATGGTAAAAGTTAGAATTCTTGAACATCTGGGACATATTAGAAATAGGAATTTTGATAGCCCAGTAGCTGAAGACTTTATTAATGCATATGGGGGTTCTGATGTTAGTTTCTTCTTTAGTCTGTTGGCTACACCTTTTCTTGCTAGGGGGTGGGGATTTTTTAGCTAGTTTGTTACAAATTGAAAGCAAGTTCATTCTAAATTATAATACTGTAAACCACATTATAATACTTTAAAAGCTAAAGGTATTAATTTAGATGTGAATTTAAACATATAAGTTATAATATTTATATATGAATTTTTTGTAACTGACTGTATATGGAAAAATATTTTACCCCTTTTTAAGGGTATGTTTGTTTAAGCAGGTTCTTGTAGTAGATTATTGGGGTGATGAGATGACTGTTTAATTGGAGCAGTTTGATATAAAATGGAAATGCCTGGTAGCTTACTTTATTCCTTGAAGGCTGTTTGCCGAGGTACCAGAAGCACCATTAAAAGTTTGAGTTTGTTTCCAGTGACTGTCTCCTGAGTGTATATTTCGTGTTACTCTGTGTTTGGATTTGTACCACAGCGTAAGTCTGCCTGATTCCGAAAGGCCTGTTTATTTGGGTATAAGGCCTATCTATAAACAGGCTTACACTGGGGGTCAGATTCCAAAAGGCATGCTCTCAGTGTACAGCAAGTCTTTTGGAATCAGGCCCACAGAACCTGTTGTGGGTATGCACGTGTTTTGTGTGTGTGCATGTGTCTATCTGCATATTTGTGCTGTTAAATGCTCTGTAATTGTGTGCGTGTATGTGTGTGTGCGTGCGTGTGTGTGTGAGTGTGTGTGTGTGTGTGTGTTTGTGTGTGTGTGTGTGTGTGTGTGTATGTGTGTGGGTGTCTGCATGCTTGTGCTGTTAAATGCTCTGTAATTGTGTGTGTGTGTGTGTGTGTGTGTGTGTGTGTGTGTGTGTGTGTGTGTGTGTGTGTGTGTCTGCATGTTTGTGCTGTTAAATTGTGTGTCTGCATGTTTGTGCTGTTAAATGCTTTGTAATTGTTTTTGGTGTGTGTGTGTGTGTGTGTGTGTGTGTGTGTGTGTGTGTGTGTGTGTGTGTGTGTGTGTGTGTGTGTGTGAGTGTGACCACAAGCTGTATTGAATCTTTACATGAAATATAACAATGTTGCTGCATAACTAAACCAATCCTTAGCTGTAAGAGTTTTGCTGTATAGGCTGCCTGTTGACACCAGAAAACTTCCCACTGTGGGCTGTGGGCTATTAGGAAAGTAAATGGATCTGGAAGTGACTGGTGCCATAGGGATCCAGTCAGTAATGGTTGCAGTCTTTTCCAGATCTTTACAGGGGTTAGGATTTTGTAAAACACAGGTATAACTGACTTGCATGACAAGTGAAACTTTAAAATAATTGAAGTTTAAGAAAGCATGTCTTACTTTTTAAGCAATTTCAGGAAAATGCAACATCTCACTTTTCCACTGAGACTAAGGTGGAAGAGACTGAACTGTTTGGACTGTCAAAGGTGAACTGAAGATACTGATCAGTCTTATTTGTGTAAGAAGTAGATAAAATGAATCCATCAAGAAGCTGCAGAGTTAAATGCTACATTAAGGGGGGAACGTGCAGGTACATCATTACTGACTGTGAAAACTTCATATCATTTTTACTGTCCTAGCACAATAGCATTGTTTGAGTATGGTAGAGTTTGTCACATGTACTTTGAAGCAGTAAAAGAAGATGCTTAAAGATATAGAACAATACATACAAAGCTTCTCTCCACTATAAGTGCCTTATGCAGCATCTGCTGTCTGATACAGAGCCTTTGAGCAGACTTGTCAGGGACTGACTATATTCTGCTTGAATTGCTATTTCCTAGAAAGACAAATCAAGAACAAATCTAAAAACCTGAAATGTTTGTTGAGGTGGTTGAATGGCTGTGGGATTTCAAGCAACTTTACAAGAATGATATTTTTTTATAAGATAAGGTTGTGTTGTATGTATGCTCGTAAGTGTGATTGAAATGGATAGAGTGCTCAAGGTTAAGGACAGTGTCTTTGCATTTAGCCACCCAGAATAATGGAATATAAGTTTGATTCTTCAATGTCAAATAAATTGCTACTACCTTACTTCTGAAACTTAAGACACAGAAAAAGTGGACATGTACAAAACACAGTGACACTGATTTCTGCAAAAATAAAGCAGTGATCACTGTTCATACATCCCTGACTCCCTCTGTAATAAGCTGCTAGCTAAGCTAGCATGACATAATTTACCTAATTAAATTCAGTCAGTACTTTCCTTTGTTGTGAAGACTGATATCAAAGAGGCTGTGGCTTTTTCTTGATAATTCTTGAGTTCAGCAGAGCTCAACTATATATAGATAGGCAAAATGGTTGCCTTAGTCTTTGGGTTTAAATGAATTCCATGCATATCTTTGTGATAGCTCAGTGATCATCAGTGTTTCTGGCTGAGATTGCAGTACTGTACTCTTTTCATAACATGCTATGGCTGTGGCATATAGTAGAAAAACACCATTACACTGTAATGCAGATAGACTCTTCTGGTCAGGAGGAGACGAATGAAAAACATTCTTTAGAGAGCTTAAAACCAAGTTTACATATTTAACATGTGAAAGAATGTGATATCATAAGGTTTGTTGATGGGACGGCATTTCTTTAGTCGGGGCCCAGGAGGCGTTTCTGGTTTAATACCCTGTACTCATACTTCAGATTTTTCTTCTCTGAAGTAAACCAGGTAGGACAATTTTTTTTCTAAATGTCAGTATGTATTTGTTTTTGAAGTGTGTAAGTAAGCCAGGTAGGAACAGGGGCAATTATTGTCTATGGTGCTGAACAACCCAATTGTGGTGGTATGATTCAAACTTTGGGTGATATAATAACAGCTGCTGTTGGGTGAATGATTGGTGAAACTGTTTTAGGAACTAAACAAAATGACAAACTTTAGCCAGCCTGTTGGTACAGAGACAGAACATCCAGATTTGATGCCATCCTGGATTCAAGAATGGGCTGGGTGATTGGAGGACTGGTCATGTGGCAAAGGGATCAAGTCCATTGTGCACCAATCCTTTTCGGGTAGGAAGATATAGGTATTTTTGACACTGGATGACACCTACTAGAGTCTGAATCTAACTGAAAAAATCATGTGGCATCAAGGTAGAAGAAGGATACAACTGATATTGTGTTCTTATTACATATCATATCCTCCAGAAAGAGAAGGAAACCACAAAGGAAAAGTAGCCACACCAAGGGTGGATGAACAGGGTCTAACCCATAGTGTATTTAAGCAATAACCAATGATGTGGTGTGGTATATTGAAGATTTACCCATGGTTGGTGTGGTTTTTCACGAGGGTGAAGCCCTGTTGATTAAATAAAGCCAACAGTGGGTAGATTTCAATATACCACAACCACGGAGTCGGTTAGTGGTATTATGCAATGACATTATTTAAGAAAAAATACTTACTTTTCTTAAATAATGTCTTTGTATAACGGCGCATTACTGTTCTTCCACTGATGGTGGTATACTGCTTCCTTGTGTTGATGTACTGCGCATGAGTGTGACTTGCATTCCTACGCATACCCAGTACATCAATGCTTTGAAACAGAAGCAACAGAGAAAAGAAAGTCTCTGCTGCTCCATTTTTTTCTTTTTTTTTATTTATTAAAAAAAAAAGGTTTTGGACACTTTATACCAATGGAAAAAAGTCTGGAACATAGGTTTTTCGACAACATCCTTTTTTTCCATTGGTATATTGTGAAAATTGCAATGGGCACACTGGCCAATTAGCGTGCGCGTTTTGGAATATTAATGGGGGGGGTCATTGTATAATTAGTGACTCCTCACTGTGATAGGATCATCCACTATACTGCATGACACTAGTGTCAGACTCAGTAAGGGGATTTAGGTTCAGAGGTAGGCACTAGGCTATCTGCCCGAAGGCATTTATAAGCCTAACCAGAATGTGTTCCTGACCGAGGAAGGTTATCCTGGAATAATAGGGTGTTAAATGAGTAGAAATAAGCTGCAGCAAAACAAAAAAGTAAAATAAAAAAAAAGTGCCAAGCATTCTTTTTTAGCATTATATTATTTTTATAACTCACTGTTGCATATAGCTGTTATAAAAGAAAAAAAGAACTTTCTACCAGATGTTACCATACAACATTGGTTGTCATTGTCTGTTTTGCTAAGTTTCATCACTATGTTAATGGAAAGCTAGCAAAAGAAAAGATGTCTGTTGAGGTATTGAAAATTTGCCACTTTTGAGTGGAAAGATGTTCAGAGAAGATATGGGGTAGTCCATATCTATGAATACCAACTTTGTTAATTTGGTAGTAGCATTTCATAGTGAACCCAACTGGTCAATATTCACTTTTTAGCATAGCTTGAAGGCTACACTCTTAGGCACAACAAGACTGTTGTTTGTCAGAGACTCGTGTGCATTTTAGTGGAGAGTTGTTCCTTTCAAAACTGTTGCGCAACTCTCCTTTCAAAACTGTTGTACAGCACTTGAGTAAGTGTAAGTCAGGTTGTAGGGTTTGGAGCCCTCAAAAGAGGAAATGCTTGAGGGCAGAGCTTATTTCAGTGTCTTGGGGAAAGGTTATAGGGGAGACATTCCCAATTAGGTGTAATTGAGAATTTGTTTGTGAATGACTGTACGTGGATCATTCATGGAAGAAGCATCAGAACCTGAGGATATACTTACTATATTGTGAAACATAGGTTTTTCGACATGTTTTTATAGCTCAGCCTAGTTTCATCTTGTAAACAAAATAAAACAAACAAAAAAATACAGGACTTGTGCTTTATGAGAAGTTATTTTCATGGATCAGAAGCAGAAAAGTCTTTATTTTGTGCAGGAGCAAATAGCTATAGCATGGAAGGATAACATATGAAGACTGAATTCAGTCTGTTTAAGAGGAGAGAAGCCCTGTAAACCATACAGTTCTTTTAGTGCAAAAGGCTGTTAACATGTGAATGACCCACTCCAGATGTGCATCACTGTCACGGAACGTAACTGTCACCATGTAAGCATACAAGCTGCTTTTATGGCTGACATTGCTTGTCTTACTTCTGAGCAGAATGTTTTCCAGGCTGGAGGTATGCACTGAATGTGGTTTTCTATATTGTTTGATAAGATAACTGGTGCAGCTGAGCTTTTTCTTTCTTTGGTTTGACCTTGTCACAGGTCTGAAAATGACCTACTTGAAATCCATCCATTTCCTGGGTACGTCAAACACAGTGACTGTTACTGCATTTTGCAAGTTTAGAAATTTAGACTGTTACACATTTCACATAAATAGTTTGCTGTTTCATGAGTAACATTAGCCAACTTAACTTCTCTTTTCCCATGTAACTTTCATGTTTCCTGATACTGCAGTCGGAGTGATTTTCAGATGAGTATTTGTTGAGTGAACATTACCTACATTTGTACATGTGATAACAAATTCTCTGTACCTGTCAGTACCACTCTTTAACATTATCACAATAGACAGTCATGTTATCAACCCTTTTGTTCTTCAGGCTGCTATTGTGTTGGTCTTACTGATCATAAAAGGTTCCATTTTTTAGGCTTGAGGAATATCTATGTTTTCCCATACCAGAACCAGTATTCTGTCCCCAAGTGGAAGAAAAGTTAGCTGCTGATGTTTTAAAGCTAGAACTGATCGTTCAGCCTTCAGAATTTTCATGAGTAACATACAAACCTTACATGCATGCATTATTTGTTAATTTGAATAAATGATGCTTAATGCTGTATGCTGTGGCACTGAGCAGGTGTACGTGTGGGTTCTCTACTGAAATGTCGGCACTCAAAATGTCAAGTACCAACAAGCCAAGCAAAAAAAACAGAAAATACAGAAGAAGAGCTTATGTTGAAACTTGCTCTTCTCCTTTAAACATCTTTTTGCACCACCCCCTACTACCTCACCCCAAACTTATATATACCAACTCCAAGAGCACAATACCTCAGAGAAAGGGAATATTCTGAGAAATGGCATCTTGGACTTAGTATATGTAAGTCTGTTCTTTTGGCCATTCGGTCTCCACATTTCGAGACTCACTCTAGCAGGTCCTGACATTTCGAATGGTTGCCTCACAGTTAGACGTTGCCCGTTTGATTCTCAGTTAGAGCATCTTCTGTGTGGCGACATGCGTGAACGGGCGTTCCTTCGTTGAAGGTTGTGCGTTAGGCCCGGCAAGCCAGCACGTAAAACTCTACTGCCAATCATTAGCGGACCGGAGTTCCGCTGTGGAAACCCCTAACCGGGAAAAGCCGAAAGACACAAACAAACAAACCGTCTGGGCAGCGTAGTGCCGTGACAC
The DNA here is from genome assembly GCF_019279795.1 of Protopterus annectens. Classification (NCBI taxonomy): domain Eukaryota; kingdom Metazoa; phylum Chordata; order Ceratodontiformes; family Protopteridae; genus Protopterus; species Protopterus annectens. Next base: position 1,486,725,009 of record NC_056735.1, on the reverse strand, counting down.
TCTACTGCTGCTTTTCAGAAGGAAAGCGTCTAGGTATATCGTACTAGGTTTCGTGTTGCTGACTATAAAATGAACTGCACATCTTTAGGTCTTTAAACATTCTTAAGAGACGTTTTGTTATTTGCATTGCTTAATTCACAGCTAACTCCAAAGCAGGTGCTCTTCCTGAATCAAAACTCTTCAAATTAGCACACGTTTTCAAAGCTGTTGTCTCTCTCCTTAACATTCTGTACCTGGAATTTTCTGGAAAGCTATGTATTTCTGTGAAAAGAGAAAGTTCTGTGCTTGTAATACGAAGAATACTGCTTGCAGTGAAGACTAGTAGGGAATGTGCCTCTCTTGATTTTCACTTGCTCTGTACAGATCTGTGACTGAGATGTAATTTCTTTTCATCAAGATGTGCAGAACTTTATTATAGTATATTTAAGTTCATAGGTTCGTACTAGGCTAAGTGCCCTTGTGGGTCATTTTAAGCCTAGCCCATTGCCCCATGTGAGAATCAAACTCTGCACCTTGTGTTTGTAAGGTAAACATCTTAACCATTATGTCAACCTATTTAAGATGTATTGTTAAGGAAAAGGACTGGACATGCTTTGTACTTTCATGTGTGCTTCTACTTGCAGACAGAAAACATTTTATATTATATACTTCTCTGGCCCCAAAGTGGAAGTGACTTGCTTTTTGAGCTGCTTCTAAGAATCTGAACCCATGTTCCTAAATGCACTACTTGTTTGCTTGTTGTTCCTGTTCTTCTAGGTCCTTTCATTTGAAAGTTATGTGATACGTCCATGCACCTAATGACAGCTGTACAGCTGTAAATGCCCAATGCCTTCCTAAGAAATAATTTGCATATAAGCTCTGTTTATATTTGGTTAGTCTGTTGATCTCAGTTTGAAAACAGATGCTTCTTCCATTTGAGTCAGATGTTTGCTATAGACTGAGTTTCCTATTACAATGTCATTTAGGTTGGAATAATTTGTAATTAGGGACATGACTAATGTTGACTAGTGTGTGCAACCCCTTAAAAAACACTCTGTTTTTTCTCCTACTTCATATTGCAATTCCTGTGTGTGCTACATTCTCTAAAGTGGTTAAAATTTCTATAAATATTAAATCATTGCGATGTAAGTCATATCTGTTCTTAATCAATGTGTTCACATTATGTCTAGTATAATCATTTAAACTGTAGATGTTTTTGTATTATTTTTGAAAATTATAAAATTATTGCTCTTAAAATGTTGTAATACTTTGGAGCTTTTCTCGCCGGGCTTCTGCTGAAAATGGGCACCTACCCTTTCGGACTTCACTAATAATCAAATGTCAATAAAATAAAAATAAATCTTTTTTTTTTTCAGTTCTATGCATAGACAGCCTGGCCTGACTTCCTTGTTACATAATCCCACCATGGATAACACCCAGTGGGTGATGCTTTACTCTCTGTTTTGCTAGTGCACAGCTGTGATGTTGAGACACACATGGAAAGTGTATGTAATAGTACAGAAAGCTCTCCTAGTCTTTGTACATACCCGAAAAGAAAGTACTTATGTTTCAAAAAAACTCTTTTCCGTTATCATTCCACAGACTGTCCATTGCCTCAAAAAACATCTATCTAGATTTCTGGAACATTGTATTAGGTTCTTTTTTTCATACAGTGTGTTAAGGAATATTTAATGTAAATTTGCTGTCAGTATTCCAAGTGGAGGACCCCTTCTTTATAGAAGTAATCAAATGCTTAATATTTGCAGAGCAGTTACAGAAAGATTTGGTCACATGTCTGTGTAAAACTGTACTAAAGTTATTCAGTATAATGTAGACTTTGTGTGTATGTGTCCATCTAAATGTAGTGGTATGTGATCTCTCCATGAAGTTGAAACATCTGGGAAGTAGCTTTACATGTAATTGCTACAGTTACTACCTGCATTTCATGTGATTTTGGAGCATGTCAGGTAACTTGATCTCTATTCCCAAGTTACCCCTAAGAACTGGCAGCCATCATTTGAAAGTAAGCTCACAGAGGTACTAACTTTAATGACTCTACTACAGAGTTTCTGTCTTAACCGTATATTCCAGTCTGCTTATTTTCATCTCCTTTCATCATTAGTTACGAATCACATCTGAATAATGCAAGAAATATCAGAAGATTCTGCAGTTTCGTAATATAACTTTCACATTCAGGAGTATAACATATGCTAACGGATCATGCCCACTGGCTTTTGTTTCTCCATTTTGCTTCAGTGGGAGTGATATCAAATCTTCTATGGGGAGATCTATCCTCCGTAGGTGCTAGAACTAAGGGCATAGACATTGGGACTTCCCATCATGCAAAACTTTCCCAGGCTGCCAGGTACATTCCATTTACCTGATAATGTAAGGTGGTGGCCTCCTTGTGCAGATCTTTTTTGCAGTGCTACAGTTTGGATGAACATCAAGTGGCCTCCTGCTGCTTTTACCACTTTCTGAGACTTTTTTCACATTGCAAATACTTAGTTCTTTAACAGTTCTGACTTTTCTGTGTTTTAACAATTAAAAGTCTCTTTGGAGTGTTTTGCTGTTTCAGAAGTTGCTGGCCTAGGCCTACCTTAAAAGCCTTTGTTGTTTCCTTACAAAAAAAATATATTGTCTCACTTTACGTTTTTCTTTACTTAATGCACTTTCCATTTTTCTGTGTAGTAGTTGTGCAGCCATTCATATTCAGAACAGACCATAGCACAACTGCACTTTTGGAAGAAAATTCTTCCCCTGTAGTGGTATTAGGGCTTGTCATCTGTTTAGTTGTCTAGGTGAAGGCTTATGATGCATTGCAATCTCAAAAAGAGTTCAATTAATAGACAGTTCTGTTCTTTTACTCTTAAGGCGTAGGCAACAGCAATTATATCTACATTTGTGTCAGCAAACTTTATCCAGTAAAATGGATCCTGTTGATCCAGGCTCTTCCTCACTGGCATAGAGTCCTGAGATTTTTTTGTTCTTGTAGCCTTCTGAGGAACTTTCTGCTACAGTTGATGAAAAGAAATCTAAATCAAATAAATGGCCCATAATTTACTGTCCAGCACATGAGGTTACTTCAAGGACGGGGGAACCTCCATTTTGAACAGCTCCTATTAAGTTGTGGAAAAGGCGTCTTCACCCATGCCTGATATTATAAAATGCCAAAATGTATTTATTTATTTTTTTTTTTTGAATATGGAACCAGGCAGGAATTTTTTGGTATCTTGGAGTCAAACACTTTCAGTGCTAAAACCCAGAGGCAAGGCCCTGTCTCCGTCATCTTCAACTTTAATTGTGAAACTGAATCAAAAACCTTGCAACTGTTATGCAGAGCAAACAGATCCAGGATTTCCTGCAGCTCTCCAGTCCAGTTTCAGGCAAGAAATAACATTATTCCTTATCTTCAGGACCCATCCTCTAAAGTTTGCTTGGAAGGCCACACATGCACATGAAAGCATGTGGAAGTTACTGATTCTCCTGTGTCCCCTAAATGATCCCAAATTCAAGGAATTCCTGGAGATGGTACATGGAGAGAGGTGTTCAAGGACTTTTTATCTATCTGAATGCTGTAGAAGACCTTCATTCTGATCCCCCCATTTTTCTTGTGGTCCCTTTATTGGTATATATTATAAAAGCAGTCACCAATGCAACATGGGAGAATTGTAATATGCTAGCTCCTTTACCAAAAAAGCCATTTGTGGTCTGTGCCATCCTAGGATTTGCATTTCTGCTCAGAGACTTATAAGCCAAATGTCTTAATTTTGGCAGTTGTTCTCAAGTGGCACCTGTACCTCAGATAACAGTGATCCAACTGTCAGGTAAGGAGTTTTCTATACTTCCAAGTTGGAAACAGCTTCAGTTATGAACACTTCCATACAATCCTTCAGGGTGTTTACCAAATGCTTGCCAGTGGGAGCAGCTCATTTAAGACTCCCTTATTTGGACTGTTGCTTCCTAGTTGCCTCATCCATTCAGAATCTCATATTGGTGAAAGAGTCTCTCTTTGTGGTATTCCTTCTCTGAGGCAACACAGAATTTTTAGAAAATCATACATGCAACCTACATGAGTAATTACTTTAAGAAACTGCATTCTAGATACCAAATGATACAGAAACTCTCCATGGAAAGAATTCATTCTCTTCATTCCAAGGTTTTATCCCTTATCATAACAATAAAGGCTTCAGCACATATGTATCCTAAGATACTGGATGCTTTAGTGGTGGCCATTTCTATGGTTCCTCATTGCAGATAGTACATAACACTTTTTCAGTGGACTCTTTGGATCCAGTGGTCTCTGTATATAGATTCTCTGTTTCATCAGATCCACATATCTCAGGCATGCAGATGTCATGGACTGTGGTAGATTGATGTGAACCATTTCTCCCTTGGCAATCCCTTGAACCTACCCACTTTATTGGTAACAGTCACAAAGGATGTGTCAGCCTTGAAGGGGGGGGGGGGCATTTCAACTGGCAGACAGCTCAGGGTACTGAAACAGTTTCAAAACAATCCAGCTGCCCCTTTTCATCTACATACTGGAAATGAGAGTGATTCTTTTGACTTTGCAGTCATTTCTGGATACCATCCCTGCAGGACTTATCATTGTACAGTTAGACAGCGTGACAGTTGTACATCAACAAGTAGGGGAATACTCAGTTGTACTCCATATGCTGGAAAGCTGTGAGACTGTGGGAATGGACCATGCAGTTCACATCCCATGGCAGTTCACGTCACTGACAAACAGATTCAGCAGATATTTGCTGCTCTCCGGCAAATTCTGCCCCAACAAGTGTTTCTTCACCCCTTTAGCTCCTAAGTCGACTGGAAGCTTTACCAGAGATGTATATGCATATTTACATGTACATAGAATTTTAGTATGCAACTTATAACTACAAATTGCAAGAAAATATGTCAAGTGTATCAGACACTATTTTACCCAATGTAAACTATAACGTATGATATAATGTAATATTTAAATATTACTTTTGATACTGGTTAGCATTGATTAGCGATAAAGTCTTTCTAACTGTATTCACATGCTGTCCAGCTCAGAGACCAAATACTGACTGAAACAACTTTAATGGACATATACCCATTGTACTGGGAGCTTGGAATAATAATCTATACATGTGAGATACATGACTTCCTTAAACTGAAACAGATTTGTTCTTCCTCAACTCCATGGAGAGCCTGGTACTAGGTATGTTACATTGTCTTCCTCTCGGCTGTTGTTGTTATGTTATAAACTGCTTAAGGCACAATTTCTGTATTTTTTTTGCTCTGTATGAGTGGACAGCCCATGACAATGCAGTATATCTCTTGATCTTTGCACTTTCCTGTACTCGTGTGATTCATGTATTCTTTTAAGCATTTGTTTTCCTGTTTTAATTTTGTCATCATTGAACATTGGCCCCTAAGTAAAATAGGACTGAATTTGTTTCTTTACTAAGATTTTTGCTCACAACGCACTCTTGTAGTAATTCCTTTCACTAACTTCATTTGTAAGTCAGTGTTAGTACATCTCTGGAATTGGTTTACTTTTCTTCCATGATTAACTGCAGTGTTAACCAAGTAATCTCTTTTCTGCTTTTAGCAATTCTTTATACTTCAGTGAAAAATGTAGTCTGCCTGGCCTTTGTTTCACTTTTCTATCATATTTTTGTAGTTTATGTCATAGTCAGTGGCTCAACAGGTGGCACGCTTGCCTTTGATGCAGGAAATTCAAAGACTGATGGCATTATGCCCACACTAGTTGCCTGGATTAATTTTCAGTGCATCATAAAGAAGGATCTGCATTCCTGACTGGGCTGTCCTTCAGATGAGACATTAAGCCAAGGTCTCAACTGACTGAGTTGGTGGAAGGTCAGATGAATGTAAAATATTCTGAAGCACCTATTGGAAAGAGCAGGTATTGCATTATTGGCATTCTTCATAACCAAATCTCAACAAACAGTTGAGAAAAGTATCACAAAGGTACAATACTTGTATACATGATATAACAATATGCATTCTTATCATTTTACCACAGCCATATCCTCATTTTTTTCAATTTGTCTTTATCCATTTTCTTGTAAAACAAATTATCTTCTGTCCTGCTATTCCAAGTAACCCAAATACACATCATACATATTTTACTCCTTCTTCAGCCAGAACATTTTCATTTTGACTATGCAGTCCATATAAAGTCATATCCATGGTGATTTTTTAAAACATCCTAACCTAAACTTTTTTCCCCAACACATCACCAAAACCCTTAATTTAATCCATCTACATTCCAAAAAGCATGCCCTTATGTTTCATTTGCCCCATATGTTATACTTGCTTTCCTCCACTCTTTTATACTGCATTGATGCTTTAACTGATAATTTAGTAACAATCTCATCATATTTCCTTATATCACATATGTTTTCTTGGGTTGCTTCTTTCTTTTCTTCTGAGAACTGTTTGCAGGACCAATCACCTAATAACCTTTGACCTTATTTTCATTTCTTGTTCTGATTGCTTCACACATATCTTCCATACCCTTAACCTTTTGTTATACTTCCCTACATCATTATATTCCAACCTCCTATTTCTCTCTTCCCTTTCTTGCACTCATGCAAAAAAAAAAAATTCTTTAATCTTACGTTACCAATTTCCCCAACAACATGGCCTTATTATGCTTTCTTATTTTCAAAATCCAAAACAAATGAACTCTGTTCGTGGATTTAATAACCCCAGACCCCCTCTATTTTATTATTATATAATGCCGCTCCACCTTTTAACTGGCTATAATTTTGATCTCTGCACTGTACTAAATATAGTACTTAATGGCTTCCTCTCCTCCTCCTTACTCATAATAAAATGAATTTATTAAATAACTTTTTTTTTCTTGCGACCTAAATGTTTTCTTTAAATTACCTATTTACCTTATTTATTCTGTCATCTGTTTCAAGTCAACAAAATACGATGCAGTTATTAGTACTTACATCCTTTTCTCTGTATCCAGCTGACCCTTTCATAACTTTTCCTGATATTTTTTAATTTGGCATTCATCACTAACACAAACATTTACCCACATATTGGACATCCTGTCTTCACACCTTTACCTGTGTTAACAGTTTTATCTGTCCATCCACTCACCATAACTCTTTCTTCTGTTGTTGCATAGACTGATTTCATCAAATGTACCATCTTTTTGTACCATACCATATGCCCTCCATATTTCCCTTAATTGTTTATGATTTACAGTATCAAAATGCTTTTTTTAATGTGGCATACCATCATCTTCCTTTTTTTCTTTCTCTTAGTATGCTGTCAGTATTCTCCTTAACATCTATTTTACTTTCCTCCCCTTTACTTCAAATACCCCATCCCCAATAATTCCCTAATTATCTTGGCAATTCTTCTGTGTATTATTTTTATTCAATGCCTTATAATCACAGTTACACAGGATTCTGCATGCCCTCCCCGCGGTTGGGTAGGCATTTGAAAGACATGCTTAAATGGGCCGTGCCTTCGTTGAAGGTTGAACGTCGAGCTGGAACCTTGGCGTTCGTGAAAATCTACTGCCAGTCATTAGCGGACCAGAGTTCCGCTGTGGCGACCCCTAACTGGTAAAAAGCTGAAAGACAACGACAACATTGTCAGTAACTTCTTGCATTGCAAAGTTTGTTGTACCTGTATTTACTTCCTTATTTTTTATTCCATTCTATAGCAATTCATGTAGTACCACTAAAAGCAAAATTATTTCACTTTCTACCACATCCTTGTAAAACTAAAAACTATTCCATCTTCACCAGGTGAGCTGTCCAACATTTGTTTCTTTAAAGTATATCTAACAGTTCTTCCATTGTTATAATTGTCCATGTCTTCTCTCCTCTCTTCTGTTACTTTTGATGTCCTTCTGTTCATATGCTGCAGTGTCCATAACATGATGGAGTCTGCCTTCGGTTGACTTGTATGTCCGGACGTTGTACCAAAGTTAAAATGCTACTGTGAAGGTACTTGCAATGGCCTGCATCACACAGCATACATCGGCCATGAATGGATGTCGGGTATAAAGTGGACGTCAGTATGCACCCACCTCAGAACTTTTCTGCCGCCTGTTTGACTGCCAGCTCCAGTCATTGCTCACTTTGGAAAGTAGCCTTTGTGCTTCACTAGTGTTTCAGATAAGTACCCCATAGGTGCTTTTGTTATCTGAATTGCTACTGTGTTGTTTCTTGTGAGTTAATGTCAGCTAGGAAGGGCAAGTGTCAGTGTGGAAGGCAGATTCCACATAAATATGCCCACAAGCTCTGTTTATTCTGTTTAGGCCCAGAATACGACCATATGTCTTGTGATATTTGTAAGGCCTTCATCCCTAAGACCCTTAGGCGCCTTCTCTCTTCCCTTAGGCTGTACTTTGAAAATGAATGCCTTAAGCGCTTTGTGCTGGATATGGACCCAAAGTCGGGCACTTTGAAAATGTCACAACCCAAGAAGGCCAAGAAGCCTCGGCCTGACCCTATAGCTGCTCCCTCTATTCTGGGCATCAGTCCCAAGGCCAGTGAAGGCCCAGAGACCTCATCGGAAACTACTGAATCTCCTTTGATGGGTACCTTGGGGAAGTCATCAAGGAGTCTGTTAGCATGTCCCAGAGGGATTCAGAGGCATCTGAACCAGTTGCCGATGGGGGGGGGGGGGCCATGGTTTATTATTTCTGAAGGCCCATGTGGGGTTACTCAGATAATGGTTCAAGAAGGTATTCTTTTGGACATCATTGAACGTCGTCCAGTGTCTGTCCCTCCTACTCTTCATCGTATGTCAGAGGCCCCTAGAAGAAAAAACAAAAAACAAAGCATTTTTCTTCTGGCCAGCAGGAAATGCCCTCATACCAAACCCCTGACTAGTAGGCCTTTACACAGGGCCTCTTTAATGCCTTTATGGTCTTACTCCAACCTCCAGCTCCTGTCCAGGCCCTACCCCCCTCCACTCCTGGGAAAAGGCCTGTCAAAGAAGTTTCCTCTGAGGAGGAAGTCTCATCTGGGGATGAGTCATTAACTTATTCCTCACAGATTGCTTCTCCTCTGGGGTACACTTCTCCAGAGCAGGAGTCTAGTAGCACAGATTCTCCTGGGGAGGACATTACATCTGGGGAGACCTTTGTGCAGTTGAAGGATTTTTTCAATTGTGACTGCTGTCAGGTCTCTGAGACCCAGAAGAGGTATTATGACCTCTTGCTGGCGGAGTCCCCTAACCCCTCTGCCATTTCCCCTGTCCTGCCTGCTTTTTTGAATGCCTTTTCTGCTGCTTCCAAGTCCCCAGACTTCCAACCTCCAATCCCTAAATGCCCTGATAGATTCTACAAAGTGCCTGAGGATGCTAAGTTCCTCTTTAAGGCTCCATCGGCTCACCCCCTACCATTTCTGTAGCTGCAGATAAAACTTCCAAGCTGTTACCCTCCACTTTCTTGCTTCCCTCTGATAAGGAGAATAAAATTATGGAGAGGTTGGGTAAAAAAGAGATTGGGTAAAAAAGTTTATACATCTGCTACTCTGGCTTTCAGACCCATGAATTGCCAAACCCATATGGCTAAATATTCCCTGGCTGTTATGGCAGATGCTATGAAACTCATTTCAGAACTACCAGATACCTGTAACAAGGTCAAAATATCTATCATTCTTAAATCCTGCAGCTAGGTTACTAGGCACTCCATAAAATGTAGTTATGGTGCTGTGGAGGCCTCAGACAGAGCAGCAGCATCAAGGTCTGTTCAGAGGAGTCTCACAACCTTCTCGGGACCAAATGGCTTTCTTTTCTCCAGTCCTGCATTCCCTGCTATCACAGGGTACTATCCAAGAGGTGCCTCCAAATCAAAAGGGAAAAAGGTTCTACTCCAGGAAGTTTCTAGTCTCCAGGAAAGAAGGCTTCTGGAGGCCCATCTTAGATTTATCTCATCTAAACACATTTCTGAAGATCCCTTCCTTTCACATGCTAACTCTTCCTACACTCCTTCCTCCGATTCTTCCTCAGGCATACATCCTGTCATTGGACATAAAAGATACCTATCTTCACATTCCAGTCCATCTACGTTTCAGGAAATTCCTACGGTTCTCTGTGCATTATTCTGACCTTCAGTTCTGTGCTTTGCCATTTCATCTTTCTACAGCCCCTTGAGTTTTCACAAAATGTTTTACTCCCAGTCATAGCCTTCCTCAGAATGCAGGTATTCAAAGTTTTCCTTATCTGGATGACCTCCTCATCCAGGCTTCATCCCCAAAGTTGGTGCAGGAGCACTTGGACAATACTATGTCCCTTCTGATGGGTCTGGGGTTTACCATAAACCTTCAGAAATCTACTCTGACCCCCCCCCCCTCCCCAGACCATGTCTTCCTGGCCTGCAGAATTCTCATGGTCCAAATGATGGTCTGCCTACCTCCAGAAAAAAATCCTGTCTCTCACACTTACTTTCAGGAACTAATTCCACTACAATCTGCCAGAGAGTTCCTATGACTCCTGGGATTCGTGGTTTCTACTATTCCCATGGTACCCTTGGCAAGGCTACACATGAGGAAATGTCAGTGGTTCCTGAGGACAGTCTGGAAACAACACCTTCACCCTCTGGAGTTTGTGGTTCCACTCTTGTCCTGCTTAACAAAAGAATTACAGTGGTGGATTTCACAGGTTACAAAAAATCTAGGCCTTGCCCTCCAAACACTCGCCCCCAATCAGGATCTGTACACAGATGCATCAAACATGGGCTGGGGTACAACTTTAGGTAATTGGAGGGTGAGAGATGTCTGGATCTCTCTCAGTCAATTGAGCATATCAACATTAAAGAAATGAGGGCTTTGGTTTTTGATCTAAAATTTTTCAAGTCCAGAATCCTACCAGGAGTGCTGAGATGGTTCAAAGACAACACCACAGCCCTCTGATATATCAACAAACAGGGAGGGACAAAGTCCTGCATCCTTTGGCTCTGTATGCATGGGAGATTGCTTAAAAGAGTCAGGTTTCTCTACAAGCTGTTTACATCCCATCAGTTCAGAATATGATGACAGTTTCATTAAGCAGGTTCATGACCTACTCCCACGAATGGATGTTAAAGAGGGATGTGTTCCTGGACCTGGTCCATCAATAGGGTACTCCACAGGTAGAGCTGTTTGCCTCCCCCATGAACAGACAGTTTCCCAAATATTGTACCAGGATTCCCTCCCCTGGGACATGGAAGGTGGATGCTGTTTCCTTTCCTTGGAAAGAGATGTTGTGTATTCATTACCCCCTTCCTTCTTATTCAGAAAGTTCTGCTGAAAATTCAGAAAGAAAAAAACAAAAATCTTGCTGGTGACTCCCTTTTGGCCAAGACAGCATTGGTTTCCCCTTCTTCATCACCTAGCCAAGGGCAATCACCACAAGTTACCTCTCAGGATGGACGTACTTACACAGGACTAGGGAACTGTAATACACCCTCAAATGTCCACCCTAAACCTAACACTGTCGGTGATAGGGCTTTGATTCCCTTTTTGCACTTTTGAGGATGTGAAACAGGTTTTGCAGGAAGCCAGAAAACCCACTACCAGAAAATCCTACCTGTCCTAAAGGAAGAGGTTTTCTGTCTGGTGTCTAAAAAACAATTTACAGCCACTTTCTGTGGAGCCACCAGTGGTCCTGTCCTACCTGTGTGAACTAATGAAAAGTGGCTTGTCATATTCTTCCATCAAGGCACCTTTATCTGCCATCTCACCATGTTTACCTTTGACTCCTTTCTTGTGGTCCAGGTTGGAAGTCCAGTTGTTCCTGAAAGGGGCTGTACACATCAGACCACCAAGGAAACCAATTCCTCTTCCATGGGATCTCAACTTTGTGTTGGAAAAGCTTACCTTAGCACCTTTTGAACCAGCCAAGGCCTCTTCTGTACAACATTGCATGTGGAAAACTGTTCTCCTGGTGGCTATTACCTCAGCGAAAAGAGTTTCTGAACTTTAAGCTCTCATGGCATCTTCTCCTTTCACAGTTTTCCATTGGGACATGGTATGCCTGCATACTAACCTATCCTTTATCCCTAAGGTAGTGAATGAGCTACCACTGAATCAGGCTATCAATCTCCCTACCTTCTACCTATCTCCACAATCCTCTAGTGAAAGGACCCTTCACACTTTAGATGTGCACACATAGCTCAGATGCTAATTGCAAAAAACATCTGCAAGTCTGATAGGCTTTTTATTTCCTATCACCCAAGAGCACTGGGACATCCTGTTTCCAAGCAAACTATTTCCTTAGGTTCATAGGTTGGTACTAGGCTATCAGCCCTAGGGCTTATACAAGCCTAGCCATAACAATTCCCTGGCTATTTCTTCCCACACTGTTTACTTCCCTGGACCCCTGTTCCTCCTGGATTTCTAAAGCCATTACCTTCTGTTACACTGCAGATGGGAAGGATCTTGCTTCTCCTGTTAAGGCACACTCTACTAGAGCTGTGTCTTCTTCTGGGGCCTTCTTTAAAGGTTTGGATACAGCTTCCATTTTGGAGGCAGCTACATGGTCATCTATTCACACCTTCACCAAACACTACAAATTGGATCATCTCCAGGTCCAGAGCAGAATTTGCCAGGGCTGTTCTCCATGGATTTCTGGAAAATGTCTCTGCTCCATCACCCAATCCCTCTTTGGTATGAGCTTTGTCATTCTCCCTCATGTTATGGATAATGCAGCATATGAATAGAAGGACATAGAATAATTATGTAAAATCTTACCATAACCATATATGTCCTTCTCTTCTGTACGCTGCAGTATAGTTTCCCTTCCTGCCTTCCCCCTGATACTTGCCTGACCTCTGGATACTCACTCCCTTCAGGCTGGTGCTTGGCGGCATTCAGTCCTGAGGGGGGTGCGTGCTGACATCCGCTTTATACCCGATGTCCATTTATGGCCGACATATGCTGTGTGATGTGGGCCATCACACATACCTTCGCAGTAGCATTTTAACTTTGGTATAACGGCCGAACATATGAGTCAACCAAAGGCGGACTCCCTCATATTATGGTTACTGCAGCATAGAGAAGAGAAGGACATCTATGGTTATGGTAAGATTTTATACAACTATTCTTTCCTTCCAAGAAACATGATACACATCATTATTCAATTGCATTGATTCTACATATTCTTTCCCAGCTTGCATTATGCTTTTTCTGATCATTACATATACATATATGTTACAGTCAGAAGATAAACTGAGAGCTGAGGGTGCCTGTATCCTGTACCACATGAACTACAGCTCACAACCTTAACTCTTTACTAGCAAGTGCCAGCATATGTTGCTGCTCATGTATACTGTTTACTTCTTTTTCATTTTTCTTATTATAATCCATCCATAAATGCCTTCCTTATTAAATATCTCATGTAACGTTTTACACTGTTTCACTGTTATTTTTCATTTTCTCAACTTGAGCACAAGATTCTGGCGCACAGAGGGCATCTTACATGTTACCAAAGAGTTCTCTTGTGTACCTAGAAATGTGATATGAGGTGCAATTTGCAAAAGGTTTAGCAATATTTTATTTGGAGAAACTAGGAGATATCTAGCTGGAATGCCTAGTTAATAATCGAAACCTTCTACATTGACTCACACTTCAACAAACATAAGCAGTTGGCCATGCATTCTAGCAATCATGTAATTCATCAGCATCTTGTAATATTCAAGCCATATATGCAAGCAGGAACCAACAAATGAAAAAACAAATCTTGCATCAGCATAACAAAAAAAATTGCATAAATGGAAGACTAATTTTATTACAGTCACCATTGTAATGCGTATGGTTTGCATTGTCTAGGTCCTGTTCTGTGCTTGGGTAGGGATGTAGGATGAAATAGTGTAAAAATTAGGCTGAAAAGCTGTTTTATTGAATGGCTTCAGCATATAGCATACAAATAAAAATCATACGGGTGCAAAGAGTCTTAAATCACTGCTGTCCTGCACTCTGTATTGTTGCCTTAGCCATTGCACCAAGGAACTGCTAGCAGCTATTTGCAGCAATTGAGTACTTTCACATAATGTTGTAATGACTCAAGCCTCTGTGAAGTATTCAGTGGTAGAAGGGACCAATGAGTTTCATGGTCGCTAACACACATGCTTGGCAACTTATTCTAACTGAAGTGTGAATCGAGGAAGAATGTCTCAGTTATAATGCAGGGAATGCATCTAGCTGATCAACTGAGGGAACACTACAGGATAGTAAGGAGTACAGACACTAAGAAACCCACACTACCTCTCTTCACAGCCTGTGATTGCTGTGTCAAGGTTTTGTTTATATTTTTCATCAGGGATTCCATGATGCTAACTACAGAAGGAACACTGAAGCTAAATGTATTGTTCACCTTGCAAATCAGTTGCCCAAGACTCTTAATAAAAGACATTCTTGTTCTCTCCCACTCCTTTTTCATGCCTTGCCTTTGTTCGTTTTTGTTTTATTTTAATTGTATTTCTTTTCACTGTGATTACCAGTTCAAAGCTGCCTTCAGCTGTGTTAGGTCACACCTATGGATTTTCTTTGGGGGAGGGTATTATATTCTCCTTCCTTCTTCATATTATTCCCTTTTTTCCTTAGTTTTGCCCACATTCTACCCTTTATTCTTTGAATTCTGTTTTCCTTTCTCCCCAGAACTACTCTTCCATCCAAACAAACACATACATATTTTGTTAATACACATGCACAAATGGATGAGTGTATGAGTGTCTGTGTGTGTGTGTGTGTGTGTGTGTGTGTGTGTGTGTGTGTGTGTGTGTGTGTGTGTGTGTGTGAGTTCATAGGTTCATAGGTAGGTGCTAGGCTATCGGCCCAAGGGCCTACGTAAGCCTAGCCAACAAGGTTCCCTGGCTTACGCCACCCAAGAAAGTTATTTTCCTGTGCCACTGTCGAGCAGAGACACAGAAGTGATCCCCGGGGTGTATTTCCTATTTCCCATCCACTCATCAAGATTTTTCTTGAAGAGTGCTAATGAAGAACTTTGCTTGACATAGATGGGTAGCCTGTTCCAAAGTATGGGAAGTCTCTGGGATATCCCTCCAGCATGTCCTGTTTGTTGTGGTGACAAGGTTTAGGTCCCTAGAGCGTGTAGCTCGGAGAGCTTGGGATTTCTTTAGGTGTAGCATGTCCAACAGCTCCTGGTTTGACATAGCTTTATATGTTAGGCAGAGATCACCTCAGAGTAGGCGATATGCTACGGAATAAAGCTGGAGTTTTTTGAGACGGTCTGTGTAGGGCATTTGTTTGAGGCCAGTAATCCTCTTTGTGAGGTACTTCTGTGGCCTTTCCAGCTGCTGCGGATGTCTTCTGAGGTACATTCCAAAAGGGGCATTGTACTCTATAATGGGTCTAATGAGTGTTGAGTAGAGAGGAACAATGACCTCTTTTTTCCTGGATGAGAACCCTTTTATGATGAGTTATGCCATGTAGAAGGACTTCCTGACTACTGTGGCGATGTAACTATCAAAGGAGAGACTACTGTCCACCTGGGTCCCAAGGTTTCTTATCACACATTCCATGTTAAGTAGATTGCTGCCTATGTGGTAGTTTATAGGTGCAGAGTTTTTACCAAAGGGGATGACACTGCACTTTTTGGCATTGAGCTTGAGGCCATGGCTCTGACACCAGGCATCTGTCTCAGCGAGGCCCTTCTGTAGGATGTCCACATCATTTGGGATCTTGACTATGGCTCCTAGCTTGTAGTCATCTGCAAACTTCATTAGGCAGAGGCCTTATGTGTTAGCCTGTACTTCAGAGAAGTAGATACCAAATAGGAGAGGTCCCAGAACGGAACCCTGTGGTACTCCACTTGTCACTGCTTTGAAGTCAGATTTGGAGTCTGCAACTTTTACAGTGTGGGTTCTGTCAGTGAGCCAGTTGGCAACCATCTTGTGACATAGGGATTTATACCTAATTTAGTGAGTTTAGCTATAATTCCAGAATGGGGGATGGTGTCGAAAGCCTTGGCGAGGTCAAGATAGGCTGTGTGAACCACCTTACCCTCATCTATGGCTTTGGTGACTGCCTCAAAGAAGTCAATCAGGTTCAGGAGGCATGATCTGCCTTTCACAAACCCGAACTGGGTGGGATCCAGAGTTTGGAGGTTACCAATGTCTTTGTTAATGAGTTCCATGATGATACATCCCATGGCCTTGCAGACCAGGCTCATCAGGCTAATAGGTTGATAGTTCCTGGGATCAGTGGTGGCTCCCCCTTTGTGGAGTGGGATAACTGTTGCTGTGCGCCATTCAGTGGGCACAAAGCCTGATGCAAGGCTATTATCGAACATGGTGCTTAAGTGGGGAGCCAGTTCGTTCTGAAGTTCGTGTAAAACGCAGCCTGGGATGTTGTCCAGTCCCATGGATGCTGTGTTTCTGGCTTTAGAGAGTGCAACTTTTACCTGCGTAGTTGTGATTACAGGGACTCTGCATTTTTCCTGTATAGATATGGGCCCTTTAGGGGGTGGGGGTAAAGTTAGCACTGAACCTATCTGCCAGGATGTTGGCAATATCAGTTGGTTCTGTAATTTTTGTGTCATTGTGCTGTAACACAGAGCAGATCTGGGTGTTGCCATCGAGATTCTTGACATAGCTATAGAATGCTTTGTGACTGTCCTTAGAATTAGTGGCAATTTTGTTTTCGTAGCTAGCTTTGGAGGATCTTATAAGGATCTCAGCTTCTTACTGAGGCTGACCAGGGAGCTCCTCCACTCATGGGATTTTACTCTCTTTTGCAACAGTTTCTTCCTTCTGTTGTACAGTTTGCTTATGGCAGGGGACCACCAGATTGGCTTCCTTTTTTTGGAGGATAGCATCTTGGTTCTGTTTGGGATAGCACGATCCATACCTTTCATGTAAGTGCTTATAGAGTGCATTTGTGTAGGATTCAGCAGTCGTAACTGTATTGTCCATTTGCATGGGTGTCATGAAGTTCACCACTTCTGTCTTAAGAAGCATGAAGTTGGCTTTGGAGACATTTTTTTACTGTGGTTTCCTTAATGGGGGGTGGGGGCAGGATGTGGATATCAAGGGTGATTAGCTTATGGCTGGATTGGACCAATGAGGAGTTGACTTCAGGTGTGGAACACCGGTCACTCATGTTGGTAATGACTAGGTCTAGGATATTGTTGCCCCTGGTGGGGTTGTGGATAAGTTAATCCAGGGCATTGGAGTTTATGAATTCCAGAAAGCGTTGAGCTAAGGAGTTTGTACACGAGTAGTTTTCCTAGTTAATGGTGGGGTAGTTGAAGATTCATTCTTGTTATTTCTTGTTGTTTTGCACGGTTAATAAACGTTGTTTATTTTATTTTTCGCTGGCTTGGTTCTCCTTGTTTGTGGAGTCTTTTTGGGTAGTTGAAGTTGCCCATTATTAGGGTGTTTGGTTGAACCCTAATATTTTCCAGTACATCAAGAAAAGAGGAGTGGGGACCCTGGGGCATGGCGGGGGATCTGTAGCAAGCTACAATTTGGATTGCAGTTTTGTCCAGAGTTAGTTGCACTTGGATAACCACGGATGCATTATGCTGAGCAACTAGCCTGGAGGTGTGGATATCCTTAATGAATATGGACAAACCTCCGCCTTTGGAGTTTTGGTCCAGGTTACATGGCCGAAAAGTGTGGTATTAGTTATAGCCTGGTAGTGCAGGGGTGCTGTCTGGAGCCTTGAACCAGGTCTCAGTCACTGCACAGATACCGATGTTCTCCATTTTAAGGAGTGCCTCAAGTGAGTGCATTTTGAGATTTAGACTTCTAGCATTGAGTAGCATTACCCTCAGTTTTTGCTTTCCTGTTTCTGCTACGGTGGTGAATTTGTCATTTGAACCTTGCCTAAAAAAGGCACTATAGGGGCAGCAAGAGCCTTAGCCAGTATCCGGAATCCCAGGGGCGACAGGTGCAGGCCATCTGTGGCAAAGCATCATGGTCTGTCGACCATGTCATCCCAAGCAGACAGATACTGGATCCCCTTAGAAAGACACCAGAAGCTTAGCCAATTGTTGAAGTCAATCATTTTGTTCTTGTACTGCGGTATCATTCTGGGTGATGGCAGAATGCTACTCAGGGCTAGGGTCATACCTGCCTGGGCTACAAGATCAGAGAGCTCTTCCATGTCTCTTTTCATGTAGTCCAGGGAGGCACGTCTCAGGTCATTCACATCAACATGGACAATGACAGAGTCATATTTGTACTTGTTGTGGAGTGACCTGAGTGCGTGGGTTATGTGGCGGATCCTGGCACCTGACAGGCAGCTGACAGTAACCTTCTCCTTGTTTAGCCTGGTGAGTGGGACATCAGTGTGCCTGACTATAAAGTCACCTATGACTAGTGTGTTGGGTACATTGTTTTGTCTTATTGGCTGTGGTTGAGTGGCACACTGAGTCTGTGGGCTATGTGTCATTTGGGTTGTGTTGGGGGATGGAGGTTGCTTGCGTTTCTGCTTTGGAGGTCTCTGTTGCTTAGACAGATTATTATTGAGAGCCTCCGCGAATGTTTTTGTGTTAGTATGTGTGGATTTTGATGGTGTAGGTTTAGTGAGACTATGTGATGAGTGTGTTGTGGTGCAAATGTTTACCTTCTCCTCATGACTGTCAAGTTCAGTCTTGGTTGGAGAGAGCTTTACCTCCAGTTTGGCTAGATAAGTGCACCTCTCACAGGTTGTAGTGTTGGGTGGTAGGAGGAGAGGGTTGTCTGTGCACATGAGGCAGTTTCTACATTGCCTCAAGATGCCCAGATTCATCAGATAGACAGGAGAGAACACTGGGAGCTGACCCTTG
This sequence comes from Protopterus annectens, assembly GCF_019279795.1. Lineage (NCBI taxonomy): Eukaryota > Metazoa > Chordata > Ceratodontiformes > Protopteridae > Protopterus > Protopterus annectens. The sequence goes on along the minus strand of NC_056735.1, from coordinate 1,486,706,265 downwards.
GACATGCGTGAATAAAAAAATATTTTCCACTAGATAAGTGAGGAAAGTGAGTACAAGAGCTGTTTTTCTCTAAGCAAGTGAGGAAAGTAAATACAAAAAACTGTTTTCCTCTAGGTAATGAGAAAGATTGAGTGCTATAGTAATTAATAGGTTATTTAGTGCTTACAAGTTCTGAACAAGTGCTGAGCACGAAAAAGCAAATTTAAGTGCTAAAACTAAGAATCTGTATCTGCACTAGACGAGTTACAGGATAGAAACAAGTGCAAATGCAGGCTTTCAAATCAGAAAGTTGAGAGAGAAAGGAAGATATTGCCAAAACGGCCAATAACTACAATTTCTCGGCCTGAACCACTCCTTATGTGGTAGACAGGTTACCTAGTGCTTACCACTCCCACTGATAAGCTAGAAGGCTTACCTCCAACACAGAAAGGCGTGGGGGGCTCAGAAGCTTACATACAGTCCTGGATACAACAAATCTGTATCTGGAACACTAGTTACAGGAAAGGTAGGAAACAGGCTTACAGTTTTTTTTTTTATAAAGTATACGTATATCTAATTTATACATATGTTTATCTATCTATATATCTCTCTATATATAAATATGTATACAGACACACACACACACACACACACACACACACACACACACACACACACACACACACACACACACACACACACACACGTTTATCTATCTATAGACAGATATGTGTGCATGTCTGTGTAACTTTTTTATTCTCCTTTGCTTCTAAACTAATTTACTTTTTGCTTTCAGGTTCTTTTAGAGCAAGTCTTAGAGTCAAAAGTTAAATTTAACCCATATTTTCTATTTGCAGGAAGATTTTATAATCCTTTTTGTTTTGTTTGTAGGCCTCCCACTGAGCAACACCTGCCTTTTGCAGTTTTAAAATATATTGTCTAATTGATCACTTTGACATGAAAAGGCAGAATGGCTAGAATATGTACATGAGAAAGTGTGAAAACAAGCATGTGAGGGGTGGAGATGCTTAGTTTTTTTCATCTGTCTGACTTAACAGGTGCTGCCTGCTCTGGGGAGTACTGGGGAAGGAAACCTGCAGATTGGCTGACTGACCAGTCGGACTTATTTTGACTTTGTTGTTTTCCAACACAGTTCGAAACCAGCTTGCACCAGTGTGTGTGCAGTGATCACATAAAAATTACACACACAAAAAAAAAGAAAATAAAGCAGTCCATGTGGTGTTTGTATATGTGGCTGCCTGTCTGACTGTCTGTCTAGGGAGCCCAGTAAGAAGCTCTCCTGTTTTGAAAAATCACAAGTATGCCTTCTCCACTTCCTGGAAGAAAGGCTCCTGTACTTTCCCCATCCATACCGAATGTAGTACCTTGTTTTTTCTCAGGATATTCTACATGCCGTTGCAGTTTATGTCATCAGAACTGATAAATGATGGCCACCCAGGTGACAAGATTAGTATGCATGCCTTTGTTACTGTCACAGTATCTTGCATTTCTTTTGGTTAAGTACCTTTTGCCATCAGTTTTCCAAATAGCCTCATTCACTGTAGTGTCACTGTAGCTGTGTGATTAATAACTCCAGTTCCCAGCCCCCATGCAAAGTCCAACATGGGACCACCCCACAAAAAGCTAGGAAAAGGAGATGTTCTTGTTAGAACCTATGATTTTTTTTTCTCAACACTTGAAGCCTTCTTTTCCTTAAAGCCTGTGAAGGTTGCACCATGGAATGTCCTACCCTTGAAGAATCACAAGCTGTCATTGATAGGACAGAACAAACAAAGAAAACCCCTTGAGTCTGTTCGGTGGCAGACTCCTGACTGTCTACCTGATAGTGGTGGCTTGTCGGCATAAGTTTTGCCTTAAGAGTCTCTTGGTTCCATAGGCACTTATCAGCCAAATTCAATGCATTCTTACCTACCAGCCTAGTGCCCCTCTTCTCTGACCATTGTTCTAATGATCATAGATATCAGCAACTGTTGCTACCTTTTCTCATTGTTTAGTTCACAGGTTCCATATATTCCATGGCCACTAAGTGTTACGACCATTTACACCTTGTCACTATCCTCCCTTATGCTGGTCTTTCTTTCTCCAGGAGAGCCATACCAGTCAAATTCGGATTAAATTTGTGGGTACCCACAGTCATGTAAGTTTTGTTTAAAGGAACATAGTGAGTTGCACTGCTTAACAATAGCGGAAGTTTATTCCAGAGGATTGGGAGGCACCTCATGCTACAAAATCAAAGAATTCATGACCACTGAAGCTCACCAGAAGGCCAGTGTTCCTGTGTGTGTGTGTGTGTGTGTGTGTGTGTGTGTGTGTGTGTGTGTGTGTGTGTGTGTGTGTGTGTGTGTGTGTGTGTGTGTGTGTGTGTGTGTGCGCGCGCATGTGAGTGCATCTGAGCTTGTGTATCTATATACAGGCTCATACACACATGTATAGACATAGGAGCACTGGTTTTCTTGCAAGTTTCAGTAGTCAGAAGTCCGTGATTTTGTGGCATGCCCTTAACTGGAACTTATCTTTATTCCTTTTATCCCACTAGGGCATAAAGGTCAACTTCAGATGAAGATGGACCCTAAGGTATTTAAATAATGAGCCTTCAGTGCTGGTTTCTATGACACTGAGGCACTGATACACCCCCATCTCTATGCACATTCACTGATCATCACTTGGGTCAGACAGCAACTGATTTATTAGCAGTGGTCAGTAGGTCATTGTCTGAGAACAGTTGCAGTATTGTACGAAGATCTGCAATGAGGGTTCAGCAAATTTGTGAGCCTCAGGATGTCTTCTGATTATTGGTGTTGTTATCTATATAAGGGATGTCAGGAATGAGGTCATTGCAGAAAACGGAAAAAGGAGGAAGGTAATATACTGCGCCTTGTAGCACTTCTGCTGTTATGAAACATGGTTGGAACAAGACAAGCTGTGTTAACAATCCTTAAGTTGATATGGTGATGGCTAACCCAGTTCAGAACCCCGATATGTTAAAGACTGTCTGTCTGGCCTGCTAGCAGCAGTAGACACATTAATAGTTTATAAAACAGTATCAACATCTGCGTGCACTTGCGCGCGCATGTGTTTTTTTGTTCATCCTAGAATTTGTTATAGTTTGTCTATGTTAATTATACTTACTGCCCTTATCAGTAAATGTATCCTTGCTGTTCTATGTACTCAAAAGCTGAACACATTTATGTTTTTCTTTGAGATGGCTGTTCGAGGTGTTTATATATACGCCTCACTGTAATTACTGTTCTTACTGCTCTGAGTACTTCAAAATGATAAGTCTGATAGCACTATGTGTTCTTGTCATTTCAAAAAAGACTGTACTGGCTGCTTATTTTAAGGGAAAGCAGTGTGAAGTCTAAAATGAAATAAGCAAAGGTTGATTAATCTGGGCAATGTGTCAGTGTGGTTTGTTTTCATTTATATAAATGTATGCTTGCCTATGTAGTAAGTGATGGTTTAATAAAGATGTTTCTTATTAAAAAAAGGCTGGAATTGAATAATGTATGTAATGTTGCTTAGGTTATATGATATACATGTTATATATCTGAAGTATAATGTTTGGTATCTTAATATAATTTGATTACTTTTATATGAATGTAAATGTGCCTATGCCACAAGTGATAATTCAATAAAAGTGTTTGAAAAAAAATACAACAGTAACTTGAAGGGAGAAGGATATTTGAAAGACTAGAGTAGCAAGCTGTGAATGTTTTTTGTCATGCTTCAGATGTGAATACAGCTCCGTCATCTTCCACTTGAACACTGTGTGAACTTGACTGGAGCTAAGTAAATATCTTTACTTTGTGTCACAGTGATACGTAGGCCTTGGGCTTAATAATCCATAACTAATTTGTACCAATTAAAAAATGAGAAATAACAGTAAGCAAGCAAGTAAGTAAAACTAAAAGCGTAAAAAACGATTTCTAACCAACTGACAGGGTGGATGCCTGTGCAGTCCTCACAAATTAATGAATTAGCTGGAAGAGTACAGAAATGTATACCATTTTCAGAATTTGCCGTAGTTAATTAGTATGTGCAGTCCTGGACCCTAAACGATCCTCTGTGGTGTACATGTTGCCACATATCATAATCCATCAGCTCTGCACTGTAGAGGGATGAAGCTTTGACCTTAACCTGGATAACTCAAGCTGACAACTAGCCTGGGTGAAGGGAACTGAAGTTGGGGTGGAATGATGAGGATTATACTGACTAATCGGTATTGGGGTGCAGCATATGGACATGTTGGGGCACACTTCAATCACTGCCCCAGTACAGATTTAGGTTGTTCCAGTAAAAGCTTCAGTGGCTGATAGGGTGGGTTAGGTAAACTCAAGGATATGCAGCCATGTAAAGGAACATGATTTCTTTAGAGCACCAATGTTCACCCCCACCCATCTGCACCACTCAGCATGCAATGTGGATAAGAAGTATTTCAGACAAAAATGCTCTGCTACATCAATACAGCTGCTGGATGCTCATGTCTTCTCCATGTCCCGCCCTGCCATGCAAAATAATGGTATGCTGAGAGGGCTGGGACCTCAGGTTTAGGGAGAGCAGAGGACTGCACATTGAGACTTGAATAAAGAGGAGCACCATACTGCAGATGGTCCCATTGTCACACTGTCACAAGGGCACAAAGCATAACAAGAAAAAATAATAATCCATATGGACAAGAGATGTGACAGCCATCTCCCTTCCTGGACTTGAGAGTCCCAGAGTCAATGCTTATTGATAGCAGCGTGTGCTGTATTCTAAATAGCGCAACACTTCAGATTACCTACCACTGCTCGTCTCCCAAGTGGATGAGGCTGCAACTCATCAATCCCACTTCAATGAGTTGCAACTTGCCAAGAGCAAATTTTCACGTAGAATCATTCCCGGTACTGTTTCTACTGTAAAGCTGGCGGTGGTTCATAGATTTTTTTTATTTATGTTTGCATTTATTTATTCATTTGGACTTTCTCCACAGTGACCATGGAACAGGGCTAGTGTGTATTTGTATATCTGTGTCTATGTATATGTGTGTATGTATGTGGGGGTTGTTCCCCTGCAAAAACACTTTACTACATCCAAATGTGTCTGTGACCAGATGTGTTAGTTTGGAGGTAACATCTTCCAAATATAACTCAATGATTCAAAATGGAACTGGTTTATATTAGCATAGTGCAGTTAAAATATTCGGCTTTCCTGATTTACTTGGTTGCAATACCTGTGGTATATATTGTTACAGTTTCTCTCATACTGCTAAACCAATCTTGTATGCCTCTCTGTTTAATATCCTGGGACAGATTTATAGGTGTTGGCTTTTTTAAATGCAACATGAACCCAAGGATAAAGGTTGCAGCAGTAACGTATGTGCGTCTGTTGATTCTTCTGTTCTAAAACGATGAATGTTCACTTCCACTTGGTGCCTTGAATATCATATCAAAAGTTCTTATATCCTCTGGAAGCAGGGGGCACAGTTCCTCTATGTTCGACTCTGGAACACATGGTTACGAACTTGTGCTCTATTGTGTGCTTATGTGATTTATTAAATTGTGTAAGACATTCTGTTTTCCATACAGAAGAAGTTCAGTTTAGTTTGGGTTTATTGGCTAACTGTATGTGATCCCAAAATAATGATATATAGGAAGCACTGTTATTAATCAGTTAACAAACATATTTTACTGTACAATGAAAAAATTAGAAGAATCAGAAATAGATCGCAGTACGACTAGGCAAAGAGAGTATCGGTCAGTATATAAAATTTTATAACTCAAAGTACAATCTGTATTACCTTCAGATAATGGAGAAGGATATTGTAATAGGAGTAAGTTAAAAAAAAACACGTTTATAGAATGAGAACATGGAAGCAGGGAATTTTTATGTAACTCCACACTGTGAGAATCTGGTTATTAGTCTGAACATTGAAACTCTTGAATGACATTACCACTGCAGTTCAGAAAAAAGGGACATTCATTTTCCCTAAGGTGCAGTGACCTGAAGACTAGTTGTTTTAAGGGGGTACAGAAAGCATAAGATGCAAGATGCATAGCCCCTCTGTGTAGGAAGGAGTGTGGAGGTTTTGCGCACACATGTGCGCACACACACACACACACACACACACACACACACACACACACACACACACACACACACACATGATATTTTACTTCACAAGACATTTTGCATTTATAAAATCATTTCAATCTTGTTTTGGACTTTCACATTTTTCTGCTTTGTGAAAGCAGTGTGCAGATGTATATTGTAATGTGTGCAGTGCAAGCAGACTTGAAGACATTCTTGCAGGTATAACTTTTACCTTCCTGCTTTAATGTGAAATGTAAGTCATGCTTTCCTTGCTTGACACAAGATCTGTGTTCACCTCATCTACAACTTCTGTCCCTGTCACGTAAGAGTCCTTACTCCATCACAGTAAGTCCAGTATGGATACCAGGTGCTCACATGATTAAAACCTTGCAAGCAGCAGATGTTCTTCGTGTTTCACTGTTACAGTCATTACATTTGGGTAATCTGCTGGCAGGTTGGCCTCAGTCGACCTGATTAACAAAGTCTTGGGTCCTGCGTCAGTTGCTGTCCCTTCTTCCATGACGTCAGGTTGTCAGGGGTATAAAACATGCAGCCGACGCCATTACTTCAGTCTTTCTTGCTGTGTAGTGCCCGAAGCAGAAGCAGTTCACAAGTGCCGATCGGCCGACTCCTGACATTTTCATTTTCATGTTTCAGAACCGAAGTCTCCAACTTAAAGCTAAGTACTCCGTTGGGGAAACTTTTTCTTGCTCCTTACCGATGTCAGTAAAAGTTAATAATTGCATTACTTGTGGAAAGCAAATACCTCATAAAGATTTTCATTTGTACTGTATACTTTGCCTAGGCCCTGACCACGACGTACCTTGCTGTAGGTTTTGTGCTTTATTTAATCAGTGCACTGTCTGTCGTCAGTACATTTTTGCCTCTAATTATTTCGGTTCTCGGTTTAATTATCCATAAATGTCATCGGTTAGCCATCCAACTACCGGGATTCTGAAAAAATGCAAAGATAAAGACAGAGACAGGCTGCCGAGGTCCAAAACTGCCGACAACACTTCTCCTAAGCCAGTTGCCAGTTCGCCAGTACTCAATGAGGCACTTTTGCAGCCCCCGATACCCGCTACTTCTGATTTGCAGGCCTGTACTGAGACCCATTCAGAGTCCGGTATGCCACGAGATGCTTCACCTATGGAACCCGCGGATGTCTCTACCTTGGATGGGTCTGGAGCCGCTGTGCAGACACTGGCTTCTGAGGGTGTATTCAGGCCTACAGACTTGCATATTAAATCAACTCCACCTTCATTACTAAGGCCTGAATTTCGATCTGTGTCTAAAAAACCGACACCCAGGCCACATGTTCAAGCCCCTATGCCTATAAAACAAATGATCAAAATGGCTGAAGATCCAATTACTCTAATCAGGGGTAGTCACCCCCCCAAGAGGCCTAGGGCTGAGCTTCATTCTGATCAGGATTCTGTTTCTTCTGACTCTTTTAATGACCTGGCTTTATCCATACCTACTTATGAGGATTCTGATGCAGAGAATTCCATTCCCTCTGCTTCCCCTCCTGAGGATTTTTCTTTTGGGGAAACTTTACATACTTTAAGGGAGCATTTCCACTGGGAAAGTCAGGAATTTTCTGATTCAAAAAAGAGGCTTAGGGATTTCCTTCTTCTACTTCAGCATAGGCCTTTAGCTATACCTCCTGTACTAGACATTGTTGATGATGTGTTTTCGGAATCCAGTATGGCCCCTGATTCCCTGCCTCCTGCTCCTAGTAAACCTGACAGATACTACAGGGTTCCTGAGTCCCACAAGTTCCTTTTCAAAAATCCTGTTGCAGATACAGAAACCACTTCTCAGGGGCTCAAGGGCATTAAGGCTTCTACTGCTAAAAATCCTACCCCTTCTGATAGAGACTCCAGGGCGCTGGATAGATGGGGTAAAAAGATTTATACCTTGGCAATCAGGGCTTTAAACTGCCAATTTCATATGTTAAAATATCAACAGCATATTACTGGACTGCTTAAACAGAAAATGATGTTGATTTCTGACTGTGTGGAAAATAAAGATTTACAGGATTTAATGCATTCTGCTGAACAAGTTGGAAAACATACTTTGCAATGTGGTTTTGATTCTTTAGAGGCCTCCTGCAGGGCTGCTGTTACTGGGTCTGTACTTAGAAGGCATGCTTGGCTTAAGGAGCAATCTTTGCCTGATCATGTTAAAGCGAAATTGTTGGATGCTCCTTTAAATCAGGACCACCTGTTTGGCAATAAGGCTGAAGAAGTTCTAAAAAAGATGGAAGATAAAGCTAAATCTATGCAAACTGTTAAAGATTTCTTACAAGTGCAACTTCCAAGATTTAGTAGGCACTGGCCTACTAAGAATGGTCTTTTCCAGCTCCTTCCAGATCCTCTCAGACACACCAAAGAAAACAGGTTTCAGTCCCAGGGGACTCTCAGAACTAAGCAATGGGGGGCCTCCATTTCCAAATCTGGAAATAACAAGATACCCCCTATGGTAAACAGTCTCAATGACTTCCTTTTAAAATTACCAAGCACTTACCTTTTAACCACCCCTTTGGGGGGAAAGATTGCTCTTCATGCAAAGAACTGGCAACTGTAACCCAGGACAAATGGGTTTTAAATATAGTGTCGCAGGGATACAGATTTCATTTCCACATGTTGCCAACACCAAACGGGTGGCCAGACCTGCCCCCAAATCAGTGGGCAGAGGCTCAAAAATAAGTACTTTCCATCTTAAGCATGGGGGCTATTCAGCCGGTACCAGAAGAGGAAAAGGGACAAGGTTTCTATTCCAGGCTTTTTCTGGTACCCAGAAAAGACAAATCATGGCGTCCAATTCTGGACCTGTCTACTCTAAACACCTTTCTGGACATTCCAAAATTCAAGATGCTGACTCTTCACCAGTTACTTCCTATGCTAGGCAAAGATGCCTGGTTGGCAACTCTAGATTTAAAAGAAGCTTACCTGCACATCCCAATCAGGGAGTCTTGCAGAAGATACCTACGCTTCAAAGCAGGCTACTTGCATTATCAGTTCCCTGCACTGCCCTTTGGCTTGTCTACTGCTCCCAGGGTATTTACAGAGTGCCTGGCTCCAGTTATTGCATTTTGTAGGCAAAGAAATATTCAAATATATCCATACCTGGATGATTGTCTAATTCAGGCAGAAACCCAGGGCATACTTCTAAATCATCTGGCGTTTTAAAAAAAAAGGTTCTAACTTGTCTGCGGTGCACCATAAACAAAAAGAAATCACAACTGGTACCCTCTCAACAGATTACATTCCTGGGTGCAAGCTTGAATACAACTGCCCAGATGGCTTTCCTCATGCCAGAGAAGCAAATTCATTTGGTAACTTACTTTAAAAAGTGGTCACAAAAACCCTGCTATCTGCAAGACAAATACTGCAAGCTTTGGGGTTCATGGCCTCCCTGCATTCTTCTAATTCCATATGCAAGACTGCATATGAGGAAACTACAGTGGTATTTAAAAAGTCTATGGAGTCAACATTGTCACAGCCTGGAAACAATGATTCCTATCATACCTTGCTTACACCTGTAGTTCCTACGGTGGGCAGAGGCCTGCCACCAAAACAAGGGACTGCCATTCACACTACCCCCTGCCATCCAAACCCTAACTACAGATGCATCAGACTATGCATGGGGGCCTCACCTGGCAGGGAAGTGCATTCAGGGCAAATGGAACCCAAATCAAATGCACCTACATATCAATCAAAAAGAAATGTTAGCTGTACAGAATGCTCTAACAGCCTTCAAGGACTACATTCTTCCAGGACAACTAATGGTAAAGATGGACAACACCACGGTTATGTGGTACATAAACAAGCAGGGGGGTACACATTCACATTCCTACCCCTCTGCAGACTAGCCATGGCATTGTGGAACACAGCCTTGAGCTATCAAGTGCACCTACAAGCTCAATTCCTGCCAGGAAAATTGAATACACTGGCAGACGGACTAAGCAGAACTCTCATGGACCCACATGAGTGGAAACTGGAACCATGGATTTTCAACATGTTGACAAGCAAATGGGGGAGCCCAGACATAGATCTATTTGCCTCCCCCCAGAACTACCAGTTGGACAAGTTTTGCACAAGGACTCCCCACAAAAAAGCCTGGAAAGTGGATGCTCTGTCCATCAGCTGTTAAAACCTATCAGTCTACGCCTTTCCCCCTCTACCTCTGCTCTCAAAAGTTCTGCTAAAATTCAAATAGAACAAACCAAGAATTATTTTGATTGCTCCAGACTGGCCGTTCCAACACTGGTACCCACTCCTGCACAGTGTGTCACAAATATCTCCATGGCACCTGCCTCAGGCCGCTTTCCTGCTGTCTCAGCAGGAGAACCAAATTCTGCACCCTCAGCTTCCAACATTGAACGTTGCAGCCTGGCTAATCACTTAAATTCACCCTTATCATCCCTAAACCAACCTGTGATGGATGTCATCTTGGAGGCAAGAAGACCTAGTACTAGAAAATCTTATGCTGACAAATGGAAAAGATTCTGTGCTTGAAACCAATCTTTAGGAATGAGCACAGCAGCTCCTAATTTACCTCAGATTTTACAATACTTAACTGAGATGCTTCACAAGGGTTTGTCTTTTTCCTCTATTAAAATCCACACTTCAGCTATTTCAGCTCACTATAACACAGAACCATGCCTCTTCTCTCATCCCCTGCTCAAGCAGTATCTCAGAGGGGCAAAGAACTTGAGACCACCCAGGAGAGCTCCTGCCCCTGCCTGGGACCTTAACTTTGTTTTGGAGAAGCTCACTCTACCTCCTTTCGAGCCAGCTGCTACTGCAGACTTCAAATTTCTTTCTTGGAAAACAGCCTTCCTTTTAACAATCACTTCAGCTAGAAGGATATCTGAATTACAGGCCCTTATGGCAGTGGAGCCTTTCATCATCTTTCATGCAGACAGGGTATCTCTCAGGACCAATCCATCATTCATGCCCAAGGTGGTTTCCAGTGTGGCTCTTAATCAGTCCATTCATTTGCCAACCTTCTTTCCCACTCCACAGAACAAAGGGGAGCGGATTCTGCATTCCTTGGATGTGCACAGACAATTTAGATTCTACTTGGACAGGACTAAATCTCGAAGAAAAGCTGAACAATTGCTGGTAGCATTTGCTGCAGGGGCAGAGGGGAAGGCTATTTCAAAACAAACCATTTCTAAATGGATAAGCCATTGCATTCATTTTTTGAAAACCTATCTCCCAGGGGATCAGACCTCACTCCACCAGGGCTGCATCTACTTCTGCAGCCTTTCTCAGAGGTGTTCCTACCAGGGATATTGTAGAAGCTGCTACCTGGAGTTCTGTACATACTTTCACCAAGCATTATCATTTACCAATTTTCTCTAAATCCAGAGCTGGCTTTGCCACTGCTGTCTTGCAGGGGCTTATAGCTGGCCCTAATGCTGTATAAACTCGTCCTCCCAACCATAGCTTTGGGAATCTACCCAAATGTAATGACTGCAACAGTGAAACACAAAGAACATAGTACAGTTGTGTACACTTACCATAAATGTAGATGTTCGAGTGTATTCACTGTTGCAGTCCTGGTTACCCTCCAGCCCCCTACTTTTATCTGGCTATACCTCTACTTTCTTTTACTATGCCTAAAAGCCTTTTTGGTGTATTTGCTTTTGGTTGGAGGTATAATTTTGTGTTTTTAATTTTATTTGCTCCCTATTAGGGGGGCACCTGACATCTGGGGCAAGAAAAACTGATGTAATGGCGTCGGCTGCATCTTTTATACCCTTGACGACCTGACATCATGGAAGAAGGGACAGCAACCGATGCAGGACCTAAGACTTTGTTAATCAGGCCGACTGAGGGCAACCTGCCAGCAGATTACCCAAATGTAATGACTGCAACAGCAAATGCACTCGAACATCTACATTTATGGTAAGTGTACACAACTGTACTTTCCTGCTATATCAGAGTTAAGTATAAATCCAAGCCTGTCTAGCAACTGGAGATGCCACAAACATTTCTAACCAAGAAAATTAAATCTTTCAACCGCCCCGACAAACTAGCATGACTCACGTTATTCTCAGTCACCTACAGGCTGCTATGAGGTGACCCCTGTCTCTCTTTTCAAGACATGAAGGACCCAGTCTTATTCGACCACATATTTTTTCAGAAAACCAGTAGTTCTGCAAACATCTGCACTAAGGACCTAAATCTATACCAACAAATAAACAGGACTTGTTAGAGGGATAGTTTCCCAAAACACATAGCCGGCCTTAGGTATAGGTCAACTAGGCAGCTGCCTAGGGTGCTGCTGTAGCAGGAGCACTTTCCACTATTTATTAGTTTATTTTTTTGTAGTAAAGTAATGGTTTATTTAAAATGTGTTGGATGAACACAGGTAAAACTGAAGAATAAGATGAATTATGAGAAAAAAGTAATCTGGATGGTATGGGTAGACCAGGATGGGAGCACCAGGTGGTGTGGTGTGGGGGGAGGCACTATGGAGGCCTTTCGCCTCAGGCACCAGTTGACCAAAGGCTGGCCCTGTCAATACAACAGATTCCTAGCCTATGGCATAAGCTTCCACTACAGGTCAAGCAAAAGTACTGCTTTGGCTACTTTTAAGACTAGTCTTGCTGGCTGGATGGGTAGACACAAATTTTTAGCAGGTTATCATAGGTTCATAGGTTCATAGAATGATACTAGGCTATTGGCCTGGAGGCCGTTATAAGCCTAGCCAAGAATTTCGCCCATGTTCCCTCAAAATCAGCACCTGTTTCCCCTGTGCAGCAGGGACACAGGTGGGATCCCAGGGGTATATTTTCTGTTTCCCATCCAGTCGTCCGGGTTCCTCTTAAAGAGGGCTAGAGAGGTACTCTGCTTGACATGGAGAGGGAGTCTATTCCACAGACAGGGTAGTCTTTGGGACACAAATCTATCCCGCCAACAAGTTCTATTAATGTCACAGACCAGGTTAAGTCCTTCCATGCAGGTTGCGTGAGTGGAGTTTGTCTTACAGATATGCAGCAACTCTATCAAGGCTGGGTCTGAAATTGTCTTGTATGCCAGACACAGGTCACCTCTGAGCAGTCTGTATGAGTCTGAGTCGAGGGACAAGGCTTTTAGCCTATCTGTATAGGATAGGTGTTTGAGACCCTGGATTTTCCTGGTCAAATTGTAGGCCGGCCAGTCTTGAACCATGGACCCCGTCAACTGCAGTAATGTACTTAGCCACTAAGCCACAACAGCCATCACATACAGTCCTTGGGAGGTGAACACTAGTAAGTATTTGGAAAGGATGGCAAGAACTTAAGGAGTACATGGTTGGGCTTCTTATTATACTTTATTAGTAGTCCCTGTGTTTCTACATATGATAGTGCACCACACATTACTATTATTATTTTGAGGAAGTATTTTATGTCTGGCTTGTATGTTTATTATTTATTGTCAATGTCATGTAAATAAATTGGAGAGCTATAAAAAACTAGACAACAAGTCGTGTCCACCGCCAAGCCAAAAAACAACAGCCTTAAGTTTAACGACAATCAAACCATCAATTCTGACATAGTTATATAATGTAATAAGTACATCTGTTTCTCTAAAAAATAAATAAATCTGTAATTATCCCAGGAAAAAAAACAGACTTACCATCAGCCAGAAAGAAGAGTTTGTAACATGTCTTGTAATACCAGAACTAAAACTTTTGTGGTTTACCATTTAATGTCTACTTTGAAATTGAGAACAAAATCATAAAAAAATGAAACTAAAAGCACATAATGGCACTGAAATGCCTTTTCCTTAAATATTTCTATCACTGAACCACAGCTACTAATGCTGTACCAAGCAAATCACTTGATCCACCATAACCAAACTTCATGAGTATGAAAAAAAAAAAAAACATTCCACATATAAGTACTAGGTATGTCTACAGTAAATACTGTGCCATGTAACTACCCTTTACTATCATCCTTAGTTTAAAAAATGCACGCATATGACAAATTCAGCTATCACATGAAAAGGTTATACACATTTTCAGACATCAGCTACTTACATTACAATAAAAAGTCCCTTAATGTGCTCTGTACACACTTCCCAGCTTCTAGACAGCGTTGGAAGAGAGGCAGTCATTATTAAAGTCATAATGAATATTTGCTCGTGAGCTCTGGAGTATCTAAACATAGCCTACATTTATTGCTCTCATGACTGCTGTAATTCACATCTAGATGACACTGTTTAGAATAATACATTAGTTTCAGGTGAGCTAGTAGTCATGGGAGAAGAGAATTAAAAGTGGCCTTAAATTTCTGATCCCTGAGGCTGCTCCAGGGGTGTTCAGGAATAAAGCTCTAACTGTGGACACCCAACATGGGTTCAATTAGCTGCTTGGGTGACTGACGATGTGGCATGGAGGGATGAACTTGCCTGTCTTGAGGAGAAAGTTGCTTATCAATGACGCTCTCTAGTGGGCGGTGTGGGTCATAAAGGGGAGTTGCCCTCAGACATAGTTGATGAGCATGGGGGGGGGTGGGGAAAGGGAAAGTGGGCAGGGCTTATAAAAATGAAACCCTACAAGACAGAAGCACATGTAGCCAAGCCTCCAACTTTCTCTTAGGATCTATGACTGGCCCAAGCAAATACCATAATTGTTCAGGGGTAGGAGAACTGTGGACATGGGATACTGGAGGCCAGGCCAGTACCATGGGGTCTGAGGTGATCAGAAAAAATTTCTGATCATCACTCCCAAAATGTATTTAATAATTCTGTCTTAGAGCAGTCTGTCACCCCATGTAAGAGAATAAGTAAAATTTCAGGAGAATGTAGTTCATTTATCTGGATTCTAGCATCCTCTTTCATAGGATCATAGGAAGTTACTAGGCTAATGGCCCTAGGGCCCTTACAAGCCTAGCCGAGTTTTGCCCTTGTTTCCATGATCAGTACCTATTGCCCCTGTTCAAGAGAGACACAGGTGGAACCTGAGGTGAATATATGGTTACCCATTGAATCGTCTAGATTACTGTTGAAGAGGGCCAAAGAGGTGCTCTGCTTTACATGAATTGGGAGTCTGTTCCAAAGGTGTGGTAACCTGTGGGAGACAAATCTATCCTTCCAGCAGGTTCTATTAATGTCACATACCAGGTAAGGTCTTTAGAGTGAAAAACCCATGTACCATTTGACTTACGGAGTTGCAGCATTTCCATTAAAGTAGGGTCAGTGACCAGTGGCGGCTCGTGGCATCGGACTGCAGCCACTCCAGCTGTGTGAAGAAAAAGAAAAGAACACATGTGCTGTAAAATAAAATATTTATACATTGACTGGCTGACTTGTGCTGTAAAAACGAGTCCGACTGACTCACAAAGTCCTGGACTCGAACTGCGCATGCTCGTTGCTCGGCGAGTTCTGGATTTATTTTTTTTTTTTTTTAGTTTCTCTGTAAAGCTGGACTGTCTCAGACTGCTGTGAAGGCAGTCCTGATTATGGAGAGTTCTGCATCAGTGTGTGATGCCCAGAAGTCTGTGTAGTAACCGCACAGTAAAGTGGAAGTGGGGTGGACTGGCACATCCACAGTCACGTACATGACGTGAATGGCAGGATGGCTACTGATTGGTTCTCGCTCTCTTTCTGAAAAAGAGAGCGAGAAACAATCAGTAGTAGCAGGCAGTGCAGGACAGGTACTTTTGGTTACTTGCTTGCTACCGTACGGTACATGGGTGTACTAGTGCTAATACCAATCTGATTGCAAACAGCTTTCTTTGTGCGCTTGCTACGGGCTACGGAGAGGAAAGATTTCTGTATTCCTGATCGGTCACCTAGCTACTTAAAAAAAGCTTACTTTTTACTTAATTTGTTGAATCATGATGGAAACGGACAGTCTCAGTCACTCAGTTTTTTTTTAAACTTGAGGGCTCAGGTAAGTCAAGAGCCTTGTCAAAAGAAGTAACCATTGTACCTAAGCAAGAGAAACAATTGCAAGGTTAACCTTTTTCAAATCAAAACACTTAGCACTGCTGTCAGCTGAATGTGAGAATATGTTGTACTGAGGTCTGTCATTTGATAGTGTATACTGGTATAGGGAATACAGGCAAACTGGATTTTACCCTGCAAATGGACAATATATTTCTTACTGCTTGGAGCAGTAGGGGAATAGAAGAATTTCAGTATAAATTTCTGATTGCCTCTGTCAGACAACCCCGATATATTTCAAGTTATGGCTATTTTCTGATCACTAAAAGTGAACTGTCCTGCATCAGCAGCATGTTCTTAATTACACCTGCTGAAGTGTGAGGAGTACAGAAACAGAATATTATTTTATCTTTTTTTTTTGTGTAGGTAGTGCTTTGTATTCTGTAGTGTTTCCTGAGGTGAAAGTGCCTCATTTTAGGAACAGCTTGGATTTACTAAGTGATTTAAGTAGTTGTCTACAGTCACAGAGTTTGCATGTGGAGACAGATTTAAACCCAGAACTACACTTTCAAGCAGAGTTATACAGCTTTCATGTTCAAATGAATTAAATGTATAAAGCCCAGTGTTTTGTC
Source organism: Protopterus annectens (assembly GCF_019279795.1). Taxonomy (NCBI): domain Eukaryota; kingdom Metazoa; phylum Chordata; order Ceratodontiformes; family Protopteridae; genus Protopterus; species Protopterus annectens. The sequence continues at coordinate 1,486,689,671 of NC_056735.1, read as the reverse complement.
ATTTGTTATATTTTTGAGACACCACAGATAGGTAAACTCTTTTTTATTACTATGTATTTACTGCAAGACTTTTCCTGCATCCTGTATTTTTTAATGAAAATTATGTTACTTATTTGATTTCTCTTCAGAAAGAATTGTATTACTTTTATCTCATGTAGAGAAGGTCTCTTCATCTTTACTTTTGCTAAATCGTCCGTGTTCATTAACAGTGAATAGGTTTTTGTGTAAATAGAACTTGAGCAGAAGGTTTTAGTTTCTGTCGTCACAGATGATATGTCTAAGCATGTCCTCTCATGCTGACAGAAAGTTCTTTGCATATTGTGTTTATGCTACTTGCTTACCCTGCAGACTTTGTGTCTTGTAGTCTCTAACAAACTGGGATTTTGTCTTCTGTGGGCATTATAATTAATTTAGCTATTTTAGGGAAAAGAGTCTGGAAATTTTTGTAAATAATTTACGACTGGAAAGTCTGTAATAGTCATAATTAAAACAATTCAGAGAAAAGTGCTAAACGCAATTGACAACGCAGTTTATGTGTGTGTGTGTAATGCCCCAGTTAAATATAGCTGGTAGCTAGACTCACACCCTGTATCTTGGGAACAGGTAGCAAGAGCTTGAATTCCCTACCCACCACCACTTGTGAAATGTTTTCCTCATATTTTGTTCTTCTGAAATTTGTGGTTTTCTGGATTTTGAATAATGACAGGCATTTGGAATTTCAGACTTCATATTCTTCAGAAAGTACATGGTAACATAAAACCTTCTTATTCTAGCAATGTTCTGTTTATAACATCAATATTTGAAAATTGTCCCTATTTTTGGGGCTGTATTCCCCCATTATTGGCTTTGTCCAGGATTTTTGTGCTAAGAGGTTGACAGCTACGGTGAGAACTGAATTCACTGAATATGTTTGGGAGCTGTATTCCCCCATTATTGGCTTTGTCTAGGTGTTTTGTGCTAAGAGGTTGAGAGTTATGAATTCACTAAATGATAGCCATTTAAAAATGATAGCCATTTAAGTTTCATTCTGCATTGGTGCAGCGGTAGCCTTGTTGCCTCACAGCAAGAGGTTCTCCCGTTCGATTCTTGGCTGGAGTGCGGGGAGTGCCTTCTGTGTGGAGTCTGTATGTCCTCCCGTGGTTGGGTGGGCATTTGAAAGACATGCGTAATGGGCGTGCCTTCATTGAAGGCTGAACATCGAGCTGGCACCTCGGCGTTCATGAAAATCTACTGCCAATCATTAGCGGACTGGAGTTCCGCTGTGGTGACCCCTAACTGGGAAAAGCCAAAAGATAACAACAACATAGTCATTTAAGTTTCAATCTACTTGCCTTTAAAGAAACAGCTGATTTGGCATAGTGGTATATTGCTCTTACTGTAGTGCACATGGTCCAGGGTTTGAGACTTGGCAATGAAATGCATGGTGGTAACACAGCATTTTATTCCAGCACCTTTCCAATATTATACAAACAATGTTTAAAATGTGTCCCTAGTTTTTTGGCTTTTGTCCCCCCCCCCCCCAATAAATTTTGTCTTTTTCCAGATTTCTTGTGCTTCAAAGTTGAGAGATACAGTTGAGTGTCAAGTGGATTTTACAAGGAGCTGAGAGTTTAAAGAGAAGCTTAATGCTGCTTATGCTGAGTCTGCTTGTGTTGTTAATAATACAACAGGTAGGGTACTTGCTGTTGATGCAGAAGGCTGTGGATTCCACTCCCACAGTAGATAGATGCATTGCTGATACTGTACTGTCTTGTACTTTTAAAGGGGGTGGATGCTGCAGTTCTGAGAATGTCCTCTTTGGTGGAGATACCTAGTAACAATGAACCTGTTATCAGTTTGCCATTCATTCACTATTGCAATATTACTAGCTTGTCATTTTTTCTTGTAACATAGGCAATTTATTCCTCAACAGCAACAGGCACTTTATTTGTAGATGAAACAATTAAATAATAAGTTGTTTGCTAGCAGCAACTTCTTCATTAGTTACAGATCTCTTTACTGTGGAATTATTTAGATGACTTTTACTTCTGCAGAGATTGTGCATATTTACTGACACTGGTGGATTGTAGACGTTTGAGTAGACTTTTATGATGCAGATGTTCTGAACTGGGCAGTTTTGTCATGATTAGTGCATGCATTTTGTTTCATTGTTTACTGGAAAAATGTTCAAAACAATAAATTTAAAATGCCCTCTAACATCTGTACTGTATTACACAAGGAATATAATTTAAATTAATCAGAAAGGTGTATCAAAGAACACATGCATGTTTCCTGTGCAAGGGGCCTATGATTTGAAAACAGCCCAAAGTTAATCCTTATCTGCCACTGGCCAGATGTATTTTCTTTGAATTTGGGTTTCAATGCTGTTTCAAAGAATGTGAATTTCAAGGGCAGAGAAGTTTTAATGCTAAGTCTATTTCATTGTGAGTCTGCATTGCTTTGTTTAGCAGATGTCTATTAGTGTTTGTGCTGTAAAGTATAAAATAAAACGTTTAAATGAAATCCACATCATCGTAGAAGTAAACCAGTATGCACATTACAGTGTTTACAGTAAATGGGGAGAAATACCCAAGTAATGGGACATTGGAATACCTGCAGGGTGGAGGCCCCATTCGACCATGATTATGTTAGGGGGGAAGGGAGGCAAATCCAGACAGCCCCGGCTGAACTATACCTCTTAACTGTCCAGATTTTTGCAGAATGAATAGATTTTTGCTTCTTATTTCTGGTTTGTTCCTCATAAAATTTGTGGTTTTCTGGCAAATCATTTAGGAATGAAGTCACTAAATAATAACAGACATTGAGTTTCAGACTTCATACTCTTCAGAAAAATGCATGCTAAAGCAAGACCTGTTGTTCTATTAACTGACTAAGTTTATACAAGAGCAATTTTTTGTACTGTTTGTATGTTCCCCCAATATATTTGGTCTTGTCCAGATTTCCTGCATTAAGAGGATGAAAGGTACTTGCAAATAAATCACTTTGTAGAATTAGGTATATCCAAACCTCTCAACTGTCCCTGATTTGGGCTCAAAATGTTGCTCTCCCCCTAATAATCCCCTCGCAAAATGGAAAATTTGGAAGAAAACATGGAGGGTTTACAATTAATAAATAAGTGTAATGATCAGAGTTATAGATTACTTTTAATTTCAGACATGCATGTAGATTCTCTTATTTTATCAGCTGCTCAAGTTAACAGTACTAATATTTAAAAAGTGTCCCTTCTTTGACAGGTTCCCAGCTGTGTTGTGTGGCTATTTTATATTTTTGCATCACATTTTTGGCCCGTTTTTCATAAAGTTGTGTTTTTCTGGCAAATTAGTGGCAAATCATTAAAGAGCGACGTTAGAAAATAGTGACAGACATTTGCGTTTCAGATTTCATACCCTTCAGAAAACTCATACTAATGCAAGACCTACTGTTCTATTATCTTTCCAAGTTTATAAGAGTAATATTTTAAAATGGTTCTTATTTTTGGGCCTTTGTCCCACTTCTGTTTATGGCTTTGTTCAGATTTCTTGCTGTGAGGCTGAGAGGTATAACAAATGTGTCAGGGCCATCACCGTCAGCCAGAGGCATTTCAAATTGTCACATACTTGTTGCACCCCACTCCCCCACGTAGTGACTCTGGATGTGTCCAAGCAAGCCAAGGAGCAGTTATGCAGTGCAAGTGTGCAGAATATCTCCCCATCCAAGGTAGACACAAGTACTACAGTGGCTTTTCATCCATCTTTGATTTTGCAGAATGTTCTGGTTTTCTGTCATATTTTTATACTGTTGATTTATGCATCGTATTCAGAAAATGCATGTCATTGAAGTGCCTGTTGCTCTGTGTTTAAGTAGCAATGCTTTAATGACCATCAGGTAAGCTTGTCTGAGAATGCAAGATGCAAATAAGCTTTAATAAGCATACTGTTAAAGAATTATCAACACTGAAAGCCTTTTTGTTGTTGCCATGCAGAGAATATTTACATAACTAGATAGCGTATAAGCCTTAGGTATTGAAATGCATATGACAGTATCTGTAATAAAGGACAGGATTACAGTCTTTTCAGAAGCTCATTACATTTGTTGGAGACTTGCAGTCATCTTTGCAGGCTTTACCTGTAAACTAAACAGAATGCCAATCTAGCATGTGTGGTCCTGTGCAGTAATCTTTTAAGCAATTTATCTTGAGCTTGTTTATTGTTTGCTGTTCATTTTTTACTTTGATTAGGTTTTTCCCATGAAACAAGTATATAGTTGTTGTCAGGCAGCAGGTCTTTTTTGGATAGGAAACATTTTTACAAGAGGAGGTATTGCTACTTTCAGCATGTTACGTTGTACTTTTATAAATCTGAATATAAATTATAATTAGAACTGCAGTGCAAGGAGAAGTGTTTGAGTTGAGTGCTGCTTGTTTTTTTATACCCAATGTTGACTGGCATTCCAGTAATGTATTTAAAAAGTAAAGTATTTTTTCATGCCTCACAACCTTTTTGTTTCCATCTAGAAAGTAAGCTATCATGTAGCCAATGCATTAAAATATTTTTTTTCTTCTACAATTCATTTTGCCTTGATTGGACTCTCATAATGACAGTTTGGTAGTAGCACCCAGGGCAGCGTATTTAATTAAAGTCCCAGTTTTTGCAGTTTTTAGCATAGCTGCACCTTTGTCTACTTGGCCACACCTATTCCCACTGGCCACACCTATTTAGCTGTCTCCTGCAGCCCCCCTTTGCTTTGAAGTCACCAACCACCACTGTCAGTGACTGCCTTGTATGCAAGGCAGAGATCGCTTCTGGATACTCTGTATGAAACAGAATAAAGTGACAGTGATTTCAGAAGATCCGCATAGAACAGATGATGAAGACCTAGAATATTCCTTGTGAGGAACCTTTGTGGTCTCTCCAGTTGCTGCAGGTGCTTGGAAAAGTACATACTAAAAGAAGCATTGTACTCAATTATTGGCCTGATGAGGGAAGAGTACAAGGAGGTTATAACTTCTTTTCTTCTGGAGGCAATGCCCTTAAGTATGAGATGAGCAATGTAGAATGCCCTTTTTACCACTGTGGAGACATGGTAGTCAAAAGTGAGGTTGCTGTCAACCTGTGTGCCCAGGTCTCTTACCACTGAGTGCATACTTAAGGTGTTGCTATTGATGTGGCAGTTAGCAGGAACATCACCCTTACCGAAAGGGATGATAATACATTTTTTGCATTGAGTTTAAGACTGTGACTTTGGCACCATCTTGTGTTTCCATAAGAACATCTTGTAGGATGTTGACATCATTTGGGGATTCTATGACCGCTTCCAGTTTGCAGTCATCAGCAAACTTTGACAGCCACAGACCTTTAATTTTTGCTTGCACTTTGGAGAAATGGATTCCAAACAGTAGAGGTCCCAGGACTGATCTCTGTGAAACACCACTTGTTACGGGACTTTTGGTGGAGGTGGATTCCCCTGTTTTGACTGTATGGGTTCTACTGGTGAGCCAGTTAGTGACCCGCCTAACAATATAAGGGTTGATACCTAGTTGGGTGAGTTTATCAATAATTCTTGAGTGTGGAATAGTGTCAAAAGCCTTGGAGAAATCCAGGTAAGCTGTATGCACAGTTTTCCCCTCCTCCAGGGCTCTGGTCACTATCTCAAAGAAGTCCACCTGGTTTAACAGGCATGACCTCCCTTTGACAAATCTAAACTGAGTATGGTCAAGTGTTTAGAGATTACCTATATTTTTGTTGATAAGGTCCATGATGATTCATTCCATGGCCTTGCAGATAAGGCTAGTCAGGCTAATAGCTCTATAGTTCCCAGGGTTAGTGGAAGCACCACCATTGTGCAAGGGGATAACAGTGGCTGTTTTCTATTCAGTTGGGATGAAGCCGGTGGTTACACTATGATTGAAAAGAGTACCCAATGGTGCTGCTAATTCTTGTTGGAGCCCATGTAGGATGCAGCCAGGGATGTTATCAGGTCCCATAGATGCTGTGTTTTTGGTTTTAGAGAGGACATTTACAACCTGCTCTCTAGAGATACAAGGTGGGGGAAAGGTGGGAGGAACTTCATAGGCTATGTGTGGTGGGTATAGGGGAGTGAAGTTTTCATAGAACCTGTCGGCCAACAGGTTTGCTATGTCCACAGGCTCAGTGTATGTGGTATCATTAAGTACCAGTTCAGCGCAAATCTGGGCTTACCTTTTAGGCTACATATGTAACTAAAGAATGCCTTGTGGTTGTCCTTAGTTGAGGACACTAATTTGGATTCATAGTTTGCTTTGGAGGACTTCACAAGAAGACATATTTGCTTGTTTAAGCTGAGGAGGGAGTGTTTCCAGTTTGTTTAGAGCACTCTCCCTCTTACTTTGGGCAACAATTTCTTCCACTAATTGCAAAGCCAGTTAATGGCAGCAGTTGTCCACCAGACAGATTTGCTCTTCATTGAAGAGCTTGTTTTGGCCCTGTCAGGTATGGCCATGTCAATGCAGTTGTACAGGTGTTTGTAAAAAGCATTGGTGTAGGACTCGGCATACTTGCCAGTTACATCTGGGGGGGATTGAAGCTATTTATGCCATCCGTTGGATATAATCTGCTCTGGAGAAGTTTTTTAGTTTAGTTGCTGCTAGGGAGAGGTCCACTGTGATAGTTACTTCAAATGAGACTGATTTCTGGTCAGATCTGACAAGGGAAGACCTCACAGTGGGGGTGCTACAGTGGTCCCCCATATTGGTAAGCACCTGACCCAAGATGCTGGCAGTCCTAGTTGGTGGACAACCCAACTAGGGGTGCCAAGATGTTGGCACCCCTAGTTGGAGTGTCAACCAGCTGGTCATGGATGTTGGAGTTAATGAACCCAAGGAACCTTTGGGCAAGTGAGTTTGAGCATGAGTAATTAACCAGTCAATGAATGGGTAATTAAAGTCACCCAGAACCATGGTGCTCGGATGTATCTTGATGGATTCCAATAGATCCAAGTAGGCACAGTGGGTGTCTTGATTCATGGAGGGGGTCCTGTAACTGGCAATGACTTGAATAGGTAGCCTAGCAACAGTTAGTTACACTTGAAGTGGCTCCAGGGAATCATACCGTTTAACCGATCTGCAGATGTATTTATCTTTAATGAATATAAATACACCACCTCCTTTAGTTTTCATGCCTTCCATTCATGGTCTGAACATGTGATAGGAGGTGTAACCCTGTATGGCTGCGGACCTCTCCACTGCCTTGAACCAGGTCCTCGTGACTGCATAAATGTTAGCGTCTTCCAAGGTGAGGAATGCTTCCAGATAATGTCAAGACATTATCTGAAAAATTAATCATTTATTAGGTGCCAAAGACCCAAATATTCAGTCTTGAAAATCCTGAAGCATAAAAGTATAAGGACAGAACTTGAAACATATTGTTAAAGTTTCTCTGAACTCTTATCCCATTTTTCCTTTGATGTACTGAGGAGGGAGGCCAGAGAAGTGCTTCTTATAAAATATTTGCACTTGAGAAGCTAGTACAAATTGTTATGACAATATAAGGAATTTCTGTGGTTAATAATGAAGCAAAGATCCTGTAAACTTATTACTTTTAATACTGCAGCAGTTATATGTTTACCAAATTTCAGTTTAGTATCTGCAGTACCCAGGAAGTCAGGGCCCAAGTTAAATCTTGGTTTGCACCAGATGTATTACCTTGTTTTTAAATATGTTGAAACTGCATTTAATTTTCTTGGAACCAGTCATCACTCAGACTATTCTTGCTGAAACTAATTTGCTTGAATGGAATTTTCTATGCATCCAACTTTAAGCCCATTATAATATTTGGTATGACATAACTGCTCCAAGAAATTGGTATGCAAATAAATACATGTAAAATGGAGCTGGACCTTTTATGAGTCTTTGGGATTTACTCATTGAACATATTTTTCACATACATTGTATAATCCTTCATTCTAACTGACCATGCAGTGAGAAACTTTGCAATACAGTTTATGATATACATACGTATGCCATACATAAAAAGGTTTTGAATAGGAGTCTTATGATTAAGTTGGTCATAGGCTTTAGACATATCCATCGAGACTACATCTGTAGGAGGAAATAATTCTAGAGTAGGTGTTAACCAGTTTGTTGAAATAATGTATGTTATTTTTATTAACTTCATGCTGGTTGCAGTCCTGAATAACTGACTCTCAGAATTCTGTTGTAAAAGATCGAACATTTAGTGTGCCGCTCATTTTTGTTGAAGTTTTGCTGCCTCGTATACTTGTAAATAGAGGTGAAGTGAGCTGCTTTCTAATTGTTTGGAACCTCAACTAACAATTGCTGATTTGTTAAACATATGACTAAATCATGATTTAATTATGCATGCTGCTGTCCGGACCAGCTACTTCATTTACATTAATTTAGTATCCAGTTTTTGATGATAACTTTTAATAAGTTTAGCTCATATTACTGTAGAAAATTTTTTTTTAAATAACAGTAGAGGAAGTCCTTGGGTAAACTGCACTGTTATTTACAACAGGCTTTTATTGCTACAGTGGAGAATTATACACAGAGGTATTAAGACTTAATCTTAATCTGCAATTCATATCCTGAGTAGTATTGGAATTAATGTTACAAGTTATTTACTACATAGCCTTTAGCTGGATGTACATTACATATGAAACAGAACTAAAACATAAATCAAATTGCTTCTACCGAATGTTAGGAGAACTTCTAACTAGCACTTATCAGGAAAAGTTTTTTTTTTCTCCAAAGATGTGTTGAAAAAGTTTTCATCTTTAGTTAGACATGGTATAGTTTGTTTGAAGCTAGAATGTTGACAAATTAAGTCAAGTTAGGATTGTTGAAGACCCTGGGGATGATGCCAGTCAAAAGATGGAAGATTTAAGTTTTCCAAAAGAATATGGAAAGCTTGCCTTGTGTAAGTAGTGCATGCAGCCTTGGGTCATCCTTCTTGAAAACACTGTGAATTGAGATGCCATTTATACAGGCAGGAAACACTGTGATTCTTGTCCTCCTGTTCCTAAAAGGAAACACAGAGTACACAGGATTAGACCAGATAAAATCACTTTAGCTAGCAGATCTATGAGACTCTCTCTCTCTCTGATAATCTCTCTTTGGGAGGAATAAGAATGCCTTGCTGAAGTTTCAAGTAGTTTATTCAGTTAAGTAGATAGCTGGATGAGTGTTTTTGTTCTCATACATTACATTGAACAGGTTGATTATTTAAAGGCAGTTACAGACAATGGTGGAAGGGGCCAGGAGACAACATAACTACAGGAGAAAAAGAAAACTATATACACCATTGTACAAAACAGCACAGGTACACAGGGAAATTTCCTTCAGCCAGCAGTCCCCACCCCCATGTATTATTAAGACTGTTCAACGAAAGCTGATATAACCAAGGATATGTTATAGACCAGTTAGGCAACCAAATAATAACATTATTTCATGTTATCTTCCCCTACTCCAACTGCTTAAAAAGGATATCCTATTCTTCTATAAGGTTGGGATGGCCATTACCTGATTTAAAGGAATATATCATTAGCCTTACATGCCGATTAATAAGTCTTTATTTCCCTCTTGTCCAACCTCTTCCATGATCTGGCACTTAACGTCTTTGCTGCACTTGCAAAGGGCCAACAGACTTTTACAAGTGCCAGTTTAATCCCCACATTCCCTGAAGGCATGCCAAACAGACATAAACTCCACTCTTAAGGGTAAATGAACTTGGTATATTCCTCCCAGTGAGGAAATCATGACATGCCTTAACTCATGAGCGATTGGATAAAAAATAAAACATATGCAAGTTGTCTGTTCCCCTTTGCTGACATCTCCAACATTTGTCTAACTTCCAAAATATCATTTGATACTGTCTAACAGGGGTGTTATACTACCTATATTAAAACCTCAGCTGTGGATTCCAGTATTTAGACAATCTTCTGAAGTAATCTGGCCCCCCTCCTGGCTCTGTTACAAGTGTGTTCATCCCATGTCACTCCCTCCTGTCTCCTCCACCTACCCTGCATTATTCGCTAGATTGTTAATGTTTCCCATTCCCACAAATCCCTATACATGAGTCCCGCTCTACCATTATTAAATTTAATCCTTTTCTTTCATGGCCAAGAGTTGTTCATGCCATCCTATGATACCACTCATTTAAACCATATCACCATGAGCTGGGCATACATAAACCAGTCTGTCCCTTCCAGATTGAAGAGGTTAGTCACTTAACTGGACCCGTGAAATAAACTTCCTTTGTAGAAAATGATAACACACCATGAGCTACCACTGTAGAGCTATATTTAAGACAAAACGTTTGCCTGAGCTTCATCGGATCCTTCTAATAAACTGGTTTGCTGAGTGTTTTACAGTTTGGCCATTGAAAATGCCTGCTTTAATGAGGTTATCACCAGACTTTATTAGTCTGTTTGTATCACATGTAATATGAGAGGATGTGTCTTCCTTTGTGGGGTTCTGTCAAAGGACAAAACTTCAAAGACCAATACACGTAAGGTTCAGTTAAGGCACTTTAATTTACTTGCAGCAAGGAGACAAAAACATGCTAATACAAGGATTTGTCTTAACTACTAATAGGAAGTATGTTCATTCTTGTACTGTTTTACAAGACATGGCCTTCTAAGCTGACGTAATCAAACAAAACTTTAAGCATTGTACTACAGCAGGTGTTACTTCAGATTTTCTGCTGACATGACTAGATTTGTGAGAAACTTTTTAGAAAAACAACCTGGCCTTGATGACCAGTACTTTGCTTACAAGCCTCTATTGTACAGTGTTACATTTCAAGGTACTCTTCTAATACAGATACAAGCAAATGCTGATTGCAGTTCATATTTTCAAGCAGGCTTTGTCCTAATTATCTGTTACTTCTACAGCTGTGTATGTTCTCATGGCACAGCGGAACTTCTTGTCTGAGTTTCATATAAGCAGTATTGTTCTATTCATTATTTTCCTAACGCAAGCAGAAATCATCTGCTTCTCAGTATATTTCCAAAGCACAAGCAAGATTTAGCTGACAATACAAGGTCAGAAAACAACTGCAGTTTGTACAGATTTATGCAGTATGAAATAGAATAAATGTGTTAACTCTTTTAGGCTCTGAATGCACTAAGCATACTACTAATACACACATTAATACATATTTTTCTAACATTTCCCCCTATTAATACTTTCATTCTACTTTCAAAATAAGCATAAACAGTGAGTTTTCTTCTCCTAACCTCTTCCACTCAGGATTTGCGGTTAAGAGAGTCATTCAGTTTAAACTTATGAAAGCATTTTCAGTCTTTTAACAGTTCTTCAAATTCAGTACTTTGATATAAGGTTTCAGAAACTGACATGTCTATAAAGTCTTTGATCAGTCTTTTCATGCAGGGGATACCACAACAAACACATACTCCCAGTAGGGGCATACCTACACAAATGGCAATCAGGATATTCATTAGGATGGTACCCCACCCCCAAACCATTTCTGGAAAAAGTCCGTCAGTGGGTTTGGGCCTGGTTTGGTCATGGCCGACACTTGCTGAATCACCTCAAGATGATTGTCTATCTCGTGTTTATGGTCAGGAATATACGAACAGCATTCTTCTTGGATTAAAGCACACGTACCACCTCTTGCCGCTAGGTTGAAGTTGAGAGCCATGCGGTTTTGGAGCACTACAGTTCTCATAGCATTCAGTTCATCAGTCACCAATTTGAGAGCAGAAAAAGTTGCATTGCTCATTACTTCGAGACATTTCAACAGTTTTCTCAGCTCCCAGATCGATTTCACTGCTCCATATGCTGGTGATATGCCTGCCCACGATATAACGCTATCACTCAAGTCCATATGTGTCAGCCCTTTGCCTAGGGAATGATGGTCTTTCCAACGCGCATCAATTTGTCCCACATGATTCTCAGGTTTCTTGATAACTTCTTGGACATGTCGAATTTTCCCATGAGGCAAAACTGCAGTGTGTCGTATGGCTGGAACCAGGTAACCCAAAAAACAACTGCCGGACCCGTTCTCAGGTAACCATTTGTATGCCTTTCTGCCACACACAAAATAACAATCCTCTACTTTAGTAGTAACCTCGCTATGAATGTACACTCGCCCTGCATGAAACATTTTGCTATCAATTGTAGACAGCTGTTTATAAAGAACAGAATTATGCTTTACTTCATCAAGTGTTTTATGCATCAATCCAAGAAATGAATCAAAGTTTGTATTACAATAAAGATCTACTTTGATGTCCTTCAAGGATGCATCTGCAGTCTTTACAAATGGGTTGTCCTGTCGTCAGGCAGCCCTTCGGTCGGCCGGATTCCAAAGTCTGGGTCTGGCTTCGGCTGGTGTCGCACTTCACCCGACGTCATTGCGGCAGTTATTCGGGTATAAAGGTATCAGCCGACGCCATTTTCCTCAGTCTTTCTTGCCGCGTGGCGCCCGAAGCAGAAGCTGTTCGCAAGTGCCGGTCGGTCAGATCCAGAGATTACTACTACCAAATACTACTTCGAAGACTTCTATAAAGCTAAGTACCCCGTTGGGGACTCTTTCTTGCCTCAGCCGATGTCAGAGAAAGTTAATAACTGTTTATCTTGTGGGAAACAAATACCTCATAAAGATTTCCACTCCTATTGCATACATTGTTTAGGCCAGACCATGACGTAGCAGCTTGTCTAGCCTGTGCTTCTTTTAACCGACGGACGCTTAGACATCGATCAGACTTTGCTGAACAGATTTTCGGCTCCGATTTTGCCTACATTATGCCGTCGGATCCTCCGACTACGCAAATAACCATAAAACGCAAAGAAAAGGACCGACACCCGTGGTCCACGGTTTCGGCCGAAACCGCGGTTAAGCAAACCACGAATGTCTCGGTTTCGGCCGAAACCGAGCAAGCGGTTCTTTCTTCAGCCGATAACTTGCCTTCTACCGAGGCCTCTTCTAACCTGGTAGAAACGGCTTCTGAAATCCAACCTTCTGTTGCGGTTTCACAGGATTTATCAGACACCATTCCCCTGGATATTTCTACTCCTCCACGTGGAGCTGCTGGGCCTCCTCCAGCTGTGTCTATTAAGGCCTTTGCCAGGGCTAAAGCAGCCAAAGCATCAAAACCTGTGCCTGCCAAGCCCCCCTCTCACAGGCCCAGCACCAGCTCCCATATGCTTTCTTTGGCTGAGGATCTCATCTCTTTAATTCGTGGAGCCCAGCCTCATCCAGACAGGGCCTCTCTCCCTCCTCCAGAAAAGAGGCCTAGAGCAGAGCCCCCTGAGCCAGTATCCACAGATGATTCCTCTGATGACTCAGAACATACAGACCCTCCTGAGGCTTCTTATTCTCCTTACGAAGACTCTGATGCTGAGGAGTCCATCCCTTCAGCCTCTCCTCCTGAGGAATTTTCCTTTGGGGAAACCTTGCATGCTATGAGGGAACAATTTCAGTGGCAGGGCCAAGATTTCTCAGACTCTAGAAAAAGGCTTAGGACCTTTCTACATTTGCCACAGCATAGGCCTTTAGCTATACCTCCAGTTCTTTCTGTTGTTGATGATGCATTTACTGATGTTTGCACTGCTCCTGATTCTTTACCTCCGGCTCCTGCTAAGCCCGATAGGTACTACAGGGTCCCGAACACTCATCACCACTTATATAAGGCTCCTTTTGCAGATCCAGAGACTATCTCCCAGGGTCCTAAAGCTGTAGCAGCTACTTCTTCTAAAAAACCCCTCCCCTCTGAAAGGGAATCCAGGTCCTTAGAGAGATGGGGTAAAAAAGTTTACACCTCTGCTACTTTGTCAGCTAGAGCTTTGAACTTCCAATTTCATATGACTCAATATCAAGAGTTTATGCTTGACCAGTTGACTAAAAAGCTGTCCTCTGAAGAATCTTTAGATAAAAAGTATGTTCAAGAAATTGTACATAACATACAGCAGGTTAGTAACCATTCTTTAAAATGTGGCTATGATGCACTGGAGGCTTCCTTTAGATCAGCCATGACTGGCACAGTTATCAGGAGGCATGCATGGTTGAAAGAACAGGCATTACCAGACCATGTCAAATCTAAGCTTTTGGATGCACCTATGGACAAGGTCAATTTATTTGGTTCCCCTGCACAGCAGGTACTAAAAAGATGGAAGAGAAAGCAAAATCTGTGCAAACAGTGAAAGATTTCTTACAAGTTCAACCTCCAAGGTTTAGCAGGAACTGGCCCTCCAAGAATTGGTCCTTTCCGGACTCCTCTAAGGCACAAAGAGGCAGGAATAGGCTCTAGAGGCAGAAACCAATCCAGGGGTGCCTACAGGGGTCGCCAGTGGCAGGGTAACAACCAACGAGGCACGGATACAGCCACCACCACTACAACAACTCAATCACAGTGACTTGGTGGTGGCACCGCCTACCAGGGAACAACTAGAAGCACCCTTAGGCGGAAAGCTAACCTTATTTTCAAGAAACTGGCACTGCATTACAAGAAAAATGGATTTTGCAAACTATAGACCAAGGTTACAAGTTCCATTTCCATACTCTACCAGGAAAGAGAGGAATGCCAAACCTACCACCTACTCAAAGGACAGAAGCTCTAAAACAAATATCTCAATTATTAAGAATGAGAGCTGTGGAAAAGGTACCATCTATGGAGCAAGGGAAGGGATTTTACTCCAGACTCTTCCTGGTACCAAGAAAAGAAAACAAATGGAGGCCTATTCTAGACCTGTCCGCTTTAAACACATTCCTCATTGTTCCAAAATTCAAAATGCTGACCCTACAGCAGCTTCTTCCCATGCTGGGCAAGGAGTCTTGGCTGGTAACTCTAGATCTCAAGGAGGCATACCTGCACGTCCCCATAAGACCAATTTGCAGAAGATACCTCAGATTTCTTGCAGGATCAGAGCATTATCAATTCTCAGCATTGCCCTTTGGCTTATCTACTGCCCAGAGTGTTCACGAAATGCCTGGCATCAGTAATCGCTCATTGCAGACTTCAGGGGATTCAAATCTATCCCTACCTGGACGACTGCCTGATACAAGCGGACAACAAAACAAACTAACAGAAGACTTACAAAGAGTCATCTACCTGCTGCAAGCCCTGGGATATACAGTCAATACAAAAAGTCAAGGCTGATTCCATCCCAAAGAATAACCTTTCTGGGTGCAGAACTGGACACATCAAAACAAATGGCATTTCTAACTACAGAAAAGAAAGAGCAACTTCCTCTCTACTTCTTGGCATTAACAAAGCAGAACCATCTAACTGCAAGAAAAGTGCTACAAGCTCTAGGCTTCATGGCATCCTGCATAATACTGGTCCCTCATGCCAGGCTGCATATGAGAAAGCTACAGTGGTACCTAAAGAATTTGTGGTCCCAGCACAAGCACAGCCTAGAAACCAAAATTCCAATGATCCCATGCCTGAAGCAAGAGTTCCTATGGTGGGCTCAGGCCTGCCAATCAAACACAGGATTGCCCTTCTGCAAAAGTCAACCAAGACAAACCATCACGACAGATGCCTCAGACCTCGGTTGGGGGCACACATGATGGGCAAGTGCATTCAAGGCCTATGGACTCAAGACCAGCTGCATCTGCACATAAATCTAAAAGAAATGATGGCAGTAAAATTGGCAATCCAGGCATTCAGACCTTTTCTCCAAGAAGGCCAGTTGATGATAAGGACAGACAACACCACAGTTATGTGGTACATCAACAAACAGGGAGGCACACACTCATACCCTCTATGCCGGCTGGCACTGGACCTATGGGATGTGGCTCTGAGCTACAACATTCAGTTACAGGCAATTTATGTACCAGGAAGGAAAACATTCTAGCAGACATATTAAGCAGAACTACAACAGATGCCCACGAATGGATGCTGCATCCGGACATCTTCAAAACCATCACAAGAGAATGGGGATTACCACAAATAGACTTGTTTGCATCCCCATTCAATCACCAGTTGAAGAAATTCTGCACAAGGACTTACCACCCACTTGCTTGGAAGGTGGACTCCCTATCTTTCAGTTGGAAAAGCCTGACAGCATACGCATTCCCACCACTTCCTTTGATGCACAAGGTGCTTCTGAAGATCAAAGAGGAACGTCCGAGGATCATTCTGATAGCCCCAGACTGGCCAAGACAACATTGGTATCCATTGCTGAGGAGCATGTCCCGGGAACAAATATGGACACTGCCCCTGATCCCATTACTGCTAACACAGAACAACTACAACATCCTGCATCCAAACCTAAAAACTCTGCAGCTAACTGCCTGGAACATTACATAACAGCAATTAACCCAAATTTATCCCAAAGGGTTAAAGACATAATCCTGGAGGCTCGTAGACCTTCAACAAGAAAGAATTATGCAGCAAAATGGAAAAGATATCTCATCTGGAGTACTGCAAAGGGGCAAGATGTGACACTGGTGAACATAGCCAACATCCTGGAGTACTTGGCGGAGCTCTTCCATACAGGCCTGTCCTACTGTTCCATCAAGATACATGCAGATACATGCATCAGCTATTTCAGCAGAATACAGCTTGGATCCTCCTGTCTTCTCGCATCCTCTGCTCAGACAGTTTCTGAGAGGAATTAAAAATGTAAAACCTCCCAGGAAACCTCCATTGCCAGCATGGGACTTGAACTTTGTGCTAGAAAAACTGACTCTTCCTCCTTTCGAACCAGCAGCAACAGCAGAATTACAATACTTATCCTGGAAGGCTGCTTTCCTGCTGGCAATAACTTCAGCAAGAAGGGTCTCTGAACTACAGGCATTAATGGCAGTGCAACCCTTCCTGATCTTCCATCAAGATAGAGTGTCCATGAGAACAAATCCTACATTTATGCCTAAAGTGGTATCCAGAGTCTCTTTAAATCAGGCTATCCACCTTCCTACATTCTTCCCCAACCCACAGAACAGGGGAGAAAGGCTCTTACATACCTTGGATGTACACAGACAATTACGCTACTACCTGGACAGGACAAAAAACAATAGAAAAACTGACCAGCTTTTGGTAGCATATGCAACAGGAAAGGAAGGAAAACCAATTTCTAAACAGACAATCTCCAAATGGATAGGAAATTGCATTAGATTTTGTTACTCCTACCATGGAAAGAAAACTCCAGAGAACATCAGGCCTCACTCTACAAGGGCTACAGCCACTACCACAGCTTTCTTCAGGAGTGGCTACCAAGGATATTATAGAGGCTGCTACTTGGACCTCCGTGCATACATTTGCCAAGCATTATAACTTACCTCTATACTCTAGATCCCGTGCTGGTTTTGCCACTGCTGTTTTGCAAGGGATCCTAACTACACCATAATCTCTTCTCATTTCCTCCTCCCTAGTTTAGCTATGGTATTCTACCCATTTGTAAAGACTGCAGATGCATCCTTGAAGGACATAGTACAGTTTTGTACCTACCATAAATGTTGATGTCTGAGAGGAATGCATCTGCAGTCAGGATTACCCACCCTCCTTCCCCTCTGAGGTACTCCTAGGGTATTTGCCAATCTTCAGCTAGCTTGGGGATCTATTATGGTGTATTTGTTTGTATATATGTACATACATGCTTATTTTGTGTGTTTGCTCTCTACTATTTGGAAACTTTGGCATTTATCCAAATTTAGCCATCCAAGAGGGCACCTGGCATCTGGGGCAAGAAACACTGAGGAAAATGGCGTCGGCTGATGCCTTTATACCCGAATAACTGCCGCAATGACGTCGGGTGAAGTGCGACACCAGCCGAAGCCAGACCCAGACTTTGGAATCCGGCCGACCGAAGGGCTGCCTGACGACAGGACAACCCATTTGTAAAGACTGCAGATGCATTCCTCTCGGACATCTACATTTATGGTAGGTACAAAACTGTACTTTTCCTTTAGTATAACATATATAAGGAACAGTCACACTGCAATTTCTCCAACCCACCTGAACAGTATCATTTTTATAAAAACACACAGTTCCCTTTTGTGGAATAGACAAGTGCAATGCTATTTTATCTTGTGCTGTAATGGTTGAGGTATCATAAATCAAGTTCTCCCATGTCTCATTGACCCCTAGGGGGACTGTAGTCATTAATAACCCCTGTATGCTGTCAGCAAAGCTGTGCAAATCCAGCAATTTGAAACATTGAAGTCTCAGCATACACATATTTAATTGCCTGGTAAGTGGATGCCAATTTATGAGTAACGCTTCACGTTTATTCGGTTCAGTCTGTGCGGCTGGGAAAAGGAAAGGCCACAGCAAAAAGATTATTGTCACTAGTACAGTTAATAGGATGATTATGCAATACTTCTGAGGAAAGGGTTGTTCTGCATTCCTGTTTCTTCTGGACTCTATCATTTTTACTCTTGGCACGTAACAAGATTTTTGTCCAGTTCAAAGTTTTTAATTAATTTACAGTGTGTCAGGTGGATCCAAGAGGCACATTCCGCTATCTTGACTGCAGTGGGTGTTGACAAAAGCACTTGATATGGACCTTCCCACTTTGGAGACACCCAGTTTTTCTTCTTAACCACTTTCACCCAGATCTAAGTTCCGGGGGACACTGCCACTTCTGACGGTTCGGTTCGTTCTTTATCTGAAACAGAATTTAACTGCAACAAATGTTTAGAATTTAATAACTTACGCATATACTCTGCTAATGTACCATCAGCTTCCTGGTCTGCGGGCATGAGAGATTTCCACTGAGGTATATGATAAGCCCTTCCAAAGAGCTTTTCAAAAGGAGTCAATCCTGTGCATTCGGAACAGTTCTCATGCTCAACAGTGCCAGGGGCAGACAGTACACCCAGTTTCTCTGTGTTTCTAATATTAACTTCCTTAACTTACTTTTTAAAATTCCATTTTGCCTCTCTACTAGCCCTGCAGATCGTGGGTGATATGCACAATGCTTTTTTAAAGAAATACCGAAAAATCTACTTAGCTGTTGTATGGTCTGATTCACGAAGTGCGTGCCATTGTCACTGTAGATCCTTTCCAGAATGCCGAATCTAGGAATGATTTCTTTGACAAGGACTTTGGCCACCGTTGTAGCATCTGGATTTTTAGTCGGAAAGGCTTCCTCCCATCTGGAAAACATATCTACAATGACAAGACAATACTTCTTATTTTCACATTTATTCAACTCTATGAAATCCATACAGATAGTATGAAATGGATATGGTGGTATAGGAAAACTCCCTTGCTTGGGCTTTAATGCCCCTTGTGCATGATGTTTATTACAAACGTGGCATACTGCGCAGAATTTTTTAGAGTAATTTGAGAAGCCATATGTCGTGAACACTCGGTTCACCAGCTGTACCATCCCCCCTGCTGAGACATGTCTCTGCCCATAGCTCAACAAGGCTGCATATCTAAACAAATTAGATGGCAATATCGGTTTCCTTTCTTTAGAGATGTACAGCCCCTTTTCAAGAATTGCTCCTCGTTTTACCCATCTTTGTTTTTCAATTTTCGTAGTAAGTGTCTGCATTGTTTTTAACATTTCTAAGTCTAAAATCTCAGAGGGTTGTAATTCCTCAATCAAAAGAAACGCTTCTGAAGCTGCCTGCTATACAGCTGTATCAGCTCTCGCATTACCTTTTGAAATCCTGTCCTGTTGCTTGGTATGAGCTGTGCATTTACAAATAGCTACTTTCTGAAGTAACTGAATAGATTCTAAAAGATCTAAAATAAACTGTGCATGATTGATAGGTTTGCCAGTAGATGTTATCATTCCTCGATTTTTCCACTGTTGTGCAAAAACATGTACAGTAGAAAAAGCATACTGGCTGTCAGTAAAAATGTTTACACACTTACCCTTTGCTAAGGTACATGCCCGTGTCAAGGCAATCAATTCTGCTGCCTGTGAAGATAAACTGTGTGGTAAAGATTTCGCTTCTATGTCTGTGTCAGAAACTACTGCATATCCTACTAGGTTCTGTCCTGCAGGACCCCTTTTGCATGAGCCATATACGTAATATGTCACCTCGGCATCATCCAAGGGAACATCTGTAAAATCTTTTCTAGGTAGTGTCTTTTGCTCAATCACCTGCAGGCAGCTGTGTGGTGTGCCATCTGCAGGGGTTGGGAGCAAGGTAGAAGGGTTCAAAGTCGTAAAACGTTCAATTGTCATGTGAGGTTGGCTTAACAATATAATCATACAGGAAAGATGCCTAGCAGGGGAAAGATATGCTACCTTTTCTTGTAGTAAAATAATCGTGACTGCATGAGGCATTCTCAATGTGGGAGGGTGGAACAACACTACTGAGGCCGAAGCCTGTACTGCCATTGCAGCTGCAACTACTGCTTGTACACAGTGAGGTAAAGACCGTGCCACTGGGTCCAGCTGTGATGAATAATAAGCAATAGGGCATTGCTTGTCCCCATGCTGCTGTGTTAACACTGATGTCATATAACCTTGCTTACAATCTACAGTTTGGAAAAAAACGTTTATGATAGTTTGGTAATCCCAAAACTAATGAGGACGCTATTAACTGTTTCAGTTTGCAGAAAGCAGATTCTGCTTCTGGTGTCCATTGTAACAAATCCTGTGCTGCCATAGGCTTTTTATAAATCAGGTCAGTCAGCGGTGCAGATTCCAAGGCATAGTTTGGAATCCAGTTCCGACAAAAATTAGTCGTACCCAGGAAGGACATCATTTCCTTCTTGGTAGTGGGTTTTGGTGCTTGCAAAATCGCTATTTTTCTGTCCTCATCTAATGTTCTACCCTCCTTGGATAATACATATCCTAGGTATTTAACTTGTTTTTTCCAAAGCTGCAGTTTATTTTTGTTTACTTTATGTCCTTCAGTGGCTAAAAATTGTAATAGCGCTATGGTATCTTCTTTACAATCTTGCTGGGTGGGGGCCGCCAGCAGGATATCATCAACATAAAGCAAAATCTGACTACCTCTTGGTGGGGTAAATCCCGCCAAGTTGCTTGTCATTTCTTGTGAGAATATTGTTGGACTTTCACAATACCCCTGTGGTAGTCACGTATATGTATACCTTTTCCCCTGAAATGTGAATGCAAACCAATGCTGGCTGTCAGGGTGTATCGGTATCGAAAAGAATGCATTGCTAATATCTACCACAGAAAAATATTTCTGTTGAGGTTTTAAATCATTCAACAGGGTGTGTGGGTCTGGCACCATAGGTGCCCTTGGTATTACTGCGTCATTTACAGCTTGTAAATCTTGGACCATACACCACTCCCCATTCGCTTTCTTAACAGGAAATAAGGGTGTGTTACATGGTGAATCAGGAGATTCCACCAGCACCCCTTCCCTAAGCAAAGCTGCTATAATATGTTTTATTCCTACCTCTGCATCTTTTCTTAAGGGATACTGTCTTTTTTGTGGTCTAAATGCTGACTTTGGTGTAATAGTAACTGGTCCCACTGTACGAATAAGTCCTACATCTGATTTTCCTGTTGACCAGAGAGTTTCTGGTATATTCTGTAAGGCATTCTCTTCTTCCTTCAATACAAGTGCTAATCAGCTGTCCTTGCTAGACTGCAAGTGTACAGCTGGGCGGGTCTGAGTTATCTAATTCAGCTTCTGCATTTGTATTCCCTGTTCTGATAGTTCTGCTTGTTTCTCTCATCTCGTGACTTTTTCTCCTAAGTCTACCCATTTTGCATTGTTGTCCTTAGTTAAGCTAACATGTGGTAATCGATTAGATTTATAAAGTGCAAAGAACCCCTGGGGCAATGAACAGCTGACTACACTGTTCCCTTCTGTGTCCCAGTACAGATTACATAATACCAATCTGTTTGCACAGTTTCTAAACAATTCTTGCTCATATTCCTTATCAGGTCCTGGTGTATTACAACAATACAGAGTACAGTGCAACAAATGTTGTTTATCAATGTCAAGGGAGGGGAACTTGCTGATAGCTATGTTCATCATATCTTCGATCACCGCCCCTGGACCAGTCATAACCAAGTCCTAGCTGTACCAATAAAACATTTCACCCTCCGATTGCACTGCAAAGGTATCAGTTTATCGCTGTGCTTCCATACCCTGCATGGCTGGAACTACTGCTACACCAAATAGCTGCATAAGGTCTCTGCCCAAGAGGTTTACTGGGCATTTTGCAGAAATAACAATTTTGCTTTTCTGGGTCAATCCTGAAACAGGATCAGTTATCACAATATTATGGGAGAGGGGCTCCCGATACAGCTGTCCATTAGCTGCTTTCACTAATATGTAATCAGGTGACTCTGAGTTCTGGGGCAGCTTGGAGGGATGTATCAGGGTCCGTGAGGCCCCTGAGTCACACAAAAATGTGATTTCCCTCCCTTCTACCAGGAGTGTGACTTCTGGTTTTGTGTCTGCTAAATAGAGCTCTAAGCTCAATAAAGCCAAATCCAATATTTCATTTTCTTCACTATCCATAACTTCCTGCACTTCCTCTATTTCTTCTGCCACATTCTCTTCTCCCTCTATCACATTCTCATTTGTCCCTTCTCTGCTATCCCCTTCTAGTGATTCCTGACTACCATATAGTCAGTCCTCACCCTCCTTATCCTCCATGGTTGCTTTCTTGTTTTTCTTGCAATCCCTTGCCAAGTGTCCCTTTTTACCGCATTTAAAGCACTCACCCCTTTTCTTTCGCCCTTCAAAGTCCTCTGATCGTTGATCAGATTGTTTGTTTCCCTAGGCATTTCTCTTGCCCTTTTTCCCAGACTGTACTACATAAACTTCTGCTCCGTCTTCTACAGAAAATACTTGGGCTTTCTTTTTCTTTTTGCTATTAAAATGCCTTTCGGCATGCCTAGCATATTCAAGCAATGACTGTAATCTGCTTGTATGATGATCTACCATGTGTTTTGTAATAAAACTGCTTATGGGTGCAATACTGCCTTTCAAAAATGCATTCTTTAACTGCTGCTCATATGGGGAATCATGTGTCTGGTCTTCAGGAACCTGCATTCCACAATGGTTATTAAAACATTCTAACAGTCTGGCATAATATCTGTCAACAGTCTCACCTTCTTTTGGATGCATTGATTAATGCAAGTCCAGTCTGCCCTGGGTTTCCATTTCTCAGAGATTCGGTCTGTAAGACCTTTCACTCTGTTGTCTAACTCTGCGCTGCTATGTGGGAGGGGCCTGAGCGCAATATCATAGGGATTCCAGTCGCCACTAATCATGTGCCAATCTGGTCCCACAATTTGTCTGACTACTTTTTCGACCTCTTCTCCGTTTAAATTATAACTCAGCCTCACTCCTTGCAAATCTTCTAAGAACTTTCTAAAATTAACTTTTGGATGGGGAATTCCCTCAGTGGCTTTCTGGATGTCTTCCGGAGTCCAGGGTCTATACACTAGAATAGTTGGGTCCTGACCTTCTTGCCCTGCCTGAGGATTAGGCACTTCTATAAGTGGGCATATTTCTTCTTCATTCATATATCGTGAATTTCTACCCATTTGATATAACTCAATGTCCCCTTTTGAGTTTCCTGCCCATGTTCGAGACCTGGTCTCGACGGGATCTCTAACAAACGGTTTCACTTTTGTAATGTCTCCACTTGCAATGACAGCAGGATATCGCAGGGGTGGACTAACTTGTTCACTTGCCTCATATTCTGGTAAGGGAGGTGGAGGGGCTGATGCTATTACTAAGTTATTATCCTCTTTATCTAAAAACATTGCTTTTGAATTATTATTTTTTGTTCCCTTCGGTTTACTTCCTCAATCCACCTGTGTGCCTGAGGAATTCCTAATTGACGTTGCTTCTTTACCCGACCTCTAGAATCGGTTTTAAGCTGTTGGGCAAGTTTGACAAGTGAGGATTTCTCTAGTTTACCATCAAATTCATATTTATTAACCCATTTTGAGTAATATTTAATATTATCAGCACGCTGTGACTGCTTGTATTTCGCGTCTTAAGTTAACGGTGGATTTTGGGACCTTTTTGTACAATTATTACCCATTTTGTTCTACCCTTTTAAAAGTTACGTAACACCTTATTTTTACGTGGTACCACGGATATTTTTATAGTCTCTTCAGAATGACTACCTACCTGCTCTGTTTCCCTGATCTATCACAAGACAGCAATCTTTCTGTCCCTGACTTATAAACAAAGTCTCTAACAGAACAAATACAAATCTAGTCCCTGATCTAAAACAGAAAAATAAGGTAGATTCACCTTACCTGAGCCTTCGTGATTGATCACCTGGTTTGAGTAAACCCATCCTTCAGTCGCAGATCAGAAAGTGGCTGGCCTCTTTTGTATGACAATTCAGTCGGAGGACTTTTCAAATAAGAAGAACCGATGTGGTTTCTTCCCCGTACGGTTTCAAGCCACCTGGCCTGTCTGATCCGAGGCGAAGTGAAGGTTTCCGGTTCAAAGGACCAATCTGTCAAAGGAAAAAACTTCAAAGACCAATACACGTAAGGTTCAGTTAAGACACTTTAATTTACTTGCAGCGAGGAGACAAAAACATGCTAATACAAGGATTTGTCTAACTACTAACAGGAAGTATGTTCATTCTTATACTGTTTTACAAGACATGGCCTTCTAAGCTGACGTAATCAAACAAAACTTTAAGCATTGTACTACAGCAGGTGTTACTTCAGATTTTCTGCTGACATGACTAGATTTGTGAGAAACTTTTTAGAAAAACAACCTGGCCTTGATGACCAGTACTTTGCTTACAAGCCTCTATTGTACAGTGTTGCATTTCAAGGTACTCTTCTAATACAGATACAAGCAAATGCTGATTGCAGTTCATATTTTCAAGCAGGCTTTGTCCTAATTATCTGTTACTTCTACAGCTGTGTATGTTCTCATGGCACAGCGGAACTTCTTGTCTGAGTTTTATATAGGCAGTATTGTTCTATTCATTATTTTCCTAACGCAAGCAGAACTCATCTGCTTCTCAGTAAATTTCCAAAGCACAAGCAAGATTTAGCTGACAATACAAGGTCAGAAAGCAACTGCAGTTTGTACAGATTTATGCAGTATGAAATAGAATAAATGTGTTAACTCTTTTAGGCTCTGAATGCACTAAGCATATTAGTAATACACACATTAATACATATTTTTCTAACAGGTTCATATTCCTTGAATCAAATTCTGAAAACTTTATTACAGACCTTTTTCCAGTCATATGAAAGACTATGCCCACATCTACAGGGCTCATATTTCCTGAAATACGTTATGAAAGATTAATCTTCTCTTGGTTGTCTAAAAGGATTATACTGCCTGCATATAACAGGCTCATATACATGATTAATGTGACCAGTCCCCATTCTTCTTTCTGATGAAGACAGAACTTTTATATGCAGGAGAAGTAGTCACTTAGAGCTACACTAGGTGATTCCCATTTTTGCATCCAGGGAAATAGCTTATAGTGGAAACGTCACTGCTCATTTTTACAGAGCTCATGAATGTACAGAAGTAGGAAGAAAAACTTAAGTACAGTTTGAAACCTCAGAACATTTTGTGTAGCCTTTTATTGCCTATTGAGTAAAACTCCACCAATTGGTGAACTGCAGTGTATACAAAAATTTTAATAAAAATAAGTGTCTCAGATCTTCTTTGAGCATAGGCAAACTGTATCTATGGTGTGAAGTGATGGCACAGTGGTGCAGCAGTAGTGTTATTTACTCACAGCAAGACGTTCTCCTGTTTGATTCTTGGCTGGAGTGCCTTCTGTGCAGAGTCTGCATGTCCTCCCTGCATCCGTATGGGTTTTATTTGGTACTCCAGTTTCCTCCCATGGAAGCAAAGACATGTGTCTGGAGTGTTTCTCCCCAGGCCTGTGCTGAAAATTGGCTTCATTCGAAGACGGACTTTCCTGGTAAACAAATGTTAAATAAGTAAGTATACAGAGTGGGACCCTAAGCTAACAAGTTTCCTTGTACTGCAAATTACAGAAATTATGTTAAATGCAGGCCAGGTAGCTAGAACATCTATACCTGGTGGCTATGAGTTATCCACAGTGATAGAGAAAAAGCCCCTGGTCTCAGAGCATGGATCTGTGGTGCCCTAGTCTGGGGTATTCACTATCAAGCCTCTTCCTGAGTCTAGCAGGTAGTGAGGGTTCCTCTGTTCAGATTCTTCCTCACTTCAGGATCCAGGTGGTGAGGTCTGTGCAAAATTGGGCTAGATACCTCTGGAGTGCATCAGAGAGTTTCCTAGATCTGCTAGCTAATGAGCTTTTATCTGGACTAATCTTTTCCACTCTTTTTCTCATAAATCGTGTCACCCTCTGGGTCACAGGCAAGATACAAGACTTGACTTGAGCTTTCTGGATTATCTTTGTTTCCTGTTCCTAAAAGGCGGATCAACTCTACAGAGTGGAGTCTGAGTTTCAGATTCCTTTGGAGAAAAATCCCAGAGCAGATTAATTTGTTATTTCTGCAGTTTAGCATAAGTCTAATTGGTCTCAACGTTTGGCTCTCCTTTGCTGTAACAGGGACCCCATACTCTAGGCATGTTTGGTAGGATATCAGTACCACCACTGCAATCTTAGTGTATAGGTCTTTTATTTACTCATTTATAGGGCTTATATCTTGTCATCAGTCATCAGGTGTTTACGAATATTCCCTTTCTCCCTGATTCTCCAGAAATAAAGGTTACTGAGAAGTTCCTCCTTTTGGCATAAAATTTAATGTAGCCAGATGCAGTTAACAAGATACCATTTCAGTAGTCAGAGCAGTGTCTTCAGAGATCTCCTTGCACATGCTAAATACAAAAAACACATAAACAAACATTGCACAAGCAGTAATACTTCCCTAATTCAAACGCCTTAAAAACAAAATTTTCCTTTATTGTAACAAAAAAAAAGATGAAAAGAATATAAAATAATGTGAAAATACAAACTGTATCTTGCTAGTTGGAAATGGCATTACTGGCAAATCAGTAATAAAACAGTAACCCTTAAAAAAATGATTAATGAAATAAATGGAGAGGAGCACTGAGTTTCTATTTTTCTGTGAAAAAATGCCAGTCAGTCCCACATGTTGACCATCTATATATTGAAAAATCACAGTATTTTCATGCAATCTGGTATTTAACATCAGAGCACTCATTCACCACTTTGTGTATTTCTTCTCATGTTTCTTACTTCAAATGCAATAAAGTTTGCTTTTTTGAGTACTGTGTACCTAGAGTCTGTTATAATTTTGCATACAAATGGATTCCTGATCTGGGCAGTACTGCAGTGGTTTGAAGATCCAGAAACATTGGTAGAGTTAGTGCAGGCTATGTACAAGGACCCAATGACTCAAGTACGAACAGTGTTCGGCCTCACAGAGGGGTTCCTAGTGGGAGTGGGTGTATACCAGGGTTCAGCTCTGAGCCCACTGCTTTTCATACTGGTGATGGACTACATTAGCAAACAGATCAAAGGGGACAGATCAACAAAGTTGCTGTATACAGACAATGTGGCATTACAGGCAGACTCTGAGCTAGAACTTCAGTAAAGGACAGGAGAATGGAATGCAAAACTGAAGGCACATGGGATGAAACTAAGCACAGATAATATGGTGGTAATGCCAGCAAACTGGGGAAATCAGAAGAAGCTGAGAATAGAGATAGAAGGGAAGATAGTGGAACAGGTAAACAGCTTCAAGTATCTTGGACGGATGGTTGAGGAGAATGAAGAGGTCAAAGCTAGAATCAGAGTGGCTGCAGTCATCTGGCATAGAGTGTCAGGTGTAGTCTATGACAGAAGAATGCCAAAGAAGTTGAAAAGTAAGGTGTACAAGACAGTGGTGCGACCAGTGCTACTGTATGGTACAGATACCTGGGCAGTAAAGGCAGAACAGTTGAAGAAGCTAGAAGTGATGGAAATTAAGTGCCTGAGAAGGGTGGTAGAATGCACACTGTGGGACAGACGAAGAAATAAGGACATAAGAGCAGAAGCCAAAGTAGCTCCAATTGCAGAAAAGATCAAAGAAAACAGATTACAGTGGTTTGGACATATGTACAGAAAAGCAGAAGGCAATCTGGTGAGAAAGATTTGGGACAGACAGGAAGAAGGTAAGAGGAAGTGAGGACATCCAGCAAAGAGGTGGATGGATTGCGTGAAAGAAGATCTGCGACTATCAGGTGTGATTGTTGAAGAAGGCAGGAGTGTGGCACTGAATCGAGAAAGCTGGCGACAGTTGACACAATGTCTCGACTCCATGTAGAAAAAAATGGTAAAATGGGGCTGCTGATGATGATGATGATGGATTCATGACAAAATTATAACAAAATTGTAATAATAAGTAGAAATCGCATGTAAAAATCATGGGTACAGGTCCCAGATTTCCTTTCATTTATCCCTGGAATATGAGAGTGACTGGCTTGTGTGGTAGATGAAATTTCTTGTAGTGC
Organism: Protopterus annectens; assembly: GCF_019279795.1. Lineage (NCBI taxonomy): Eukaryota > Metazoa > Chordata > Ceratodontiformes > Protopteridae > Protopterus > Protopterus annectens. The sequence continues at coordinate 1,486,661,385 of NC_056735.1, read as the reverse complement.
AGGATTAGGAAGTTAATTTAAAAACAAGTAATGACTCATTGTCTTAATCTATGGTTCATGACCCCAACACATTCCATATATGTTTGTGTTTATTAGAACAGATCAGTGTATGGTCAAGAATGTGGTTTGTGAATGGAGTGATACGTGTTTACAATGATTACCACTCTTGACTTTGGTGCAGTAGCTTGTGGCCATTTGACAGAGCTGTGCATTTGTGTTGTGATGCAGTGTCAGGTGTTTTGTATACAGTATAGCTGTTTCTAAATTGTGCTTTTCATGCTCAGTTGCTTGTGTAAGTCTGTATGCACAAGAAGAAGGGCTTGTGCAGTTATAGAGCCATTGTGCAGTGTATGCACTGTGCTGTCTGTGAAATGCATGTATTGTCCATGCTTTTTCCTTTGTGTTAACATTGTACTTTATGTACTTTGTCTGTGAATCTTGACCACAGTTTCTAACCATGGAAAGGACATTTGGTTAATGCAGAAACATCTAAGGCACAAATAAAAAGGTGCATGTGAAATACTAAAAGGTGCATGTGAAGTACTTTGAGTTAGGCTTTGCACTGCATGATCCTAAAATCAGCTAGAGGTCTTGGCAGAATACTTCCCAAGCTTCGGAGTTAAGTGGCATTGTGTACATCCTTGGATGCAGGACATTGATTCACTTCTATGAGGACAAATGGATGAGAGAAAATCAAATGTTACTAAGGAAGGTATTTAGCAATGAAAGTAGTCAGACTTGATGAAGTGTCAGTCCAGTACAGTTTGAAAGCTTTTTTTTGCATTTATGCCATGTGTTTTTGTTAAGAAATGAATGCAGTGATATGGCATAGATGGCATACTTAAAAATATGTGTAAGACTATTAAAAGATGCAGTTTCAGATGGAAGGAACCAGAGCGGAGTAAGAGTTTTTACTCAATTATGAAAAGAAGAGCAGCATTATTGGCTTGTGAGTCAAGGAATGTTGTAAAGTTGTGAGCTGGAATTTATTGGTTAGCAGTGAAAGATGATATCAATAGTTCATGAGTACATTTGCACAAAAATAAGTTTATACACAAATAAGTTTACACATAGTTAAAGTTGCATATAAGTAAGATTATGGGTCTATTACAAGTGCTTGCATACCATTTCTCGCAACACACTTGCTGCCACTCGCTTATGTTAGCAAATGCCCTGACTCCCACTAATTCATTCCTGTGATGTTAAGAAAGGCTAAATACCCCTCCTACCTAAAATCTCCCACCTATCCCCTAAACCTAAATTCCCAATTGCTCCCTAAACCTAAAATCCCTCTCCCCTCCCTAACCGTAATTTCACAGTCGCTCCCTAAACCTAATCTTCTAATCCTTTATGCTCACTCATTTAACCTAAAGTCCCCCTCTCTTCCCTAAACCTACACTCCCCTTTCTTGTTTCCCTTCCCCACTTACCTGGTCCATGGGGAGCACTTACTTGCATCCATCCATTACTTCAGCTGTGTCTCTAAACTTATGCTCAAGGTCAAGTCCCTGTTTGGGCAGCTAGACAGACAGGGTTAGAACTGTTGAAGTCCCTGGCTGCAATCAGTGGAATTCAAGCAGCTGTAGCTCAGTTGGATGTAGAACACCCTAAGATTACACATAGTTAAGATTATAAGTAAGGGTTCACTTACAAGATTGAGGTTTCACATAATATAAGTCTATGCATGATTAAATGTACACGTAATTAGTTAAGGCTACATGTGAGTAATGTCATACATAAGTAAGATTAGGTATCCAATGCTGTCTTGCACCACTTAGTGTCCCAAGTGAAGTTTTATTTTAAGTGAACATATTTTGGTAATAACTGCCCTAGGATACCTGTTCACTTTACGTTGCTGCAGTCTCTAGCTGAAAAACAAAAATAAATAAGTAAGTAAACTGTTTTGTTCTTACTTACTAAACCTTCTGAGATAGGGACAAACCACATGGGTCTGATGAGCAACTGCAGACTGAATTACGCAAGCTTGGGGGTGTGGCCCACTTCACACACTTCCCACCTCCTTTCCCCAGCCACCCTCCCAGATCCTCTGATTTAAACTTTCTGTACTACACCCACATATCTCATTATCTGACCAACATTTTAAAGCCATGCAACACAGTCAAACAAGCACCTTCCCTTAGCTCAGATATTCCTCCAAGTTTTGTACTCCACTTAGGACACACAAGCTGAAGTAAATGTCCATCCTCACACCTGTAAATATCACCAGTCATACTGCTACTATAATGTTTCCCAGCTCAGCCATACTCTCATATTCATTCACATATGCTACATTTTAAATCAATTACTCTTCCCTCCTCACATAACAATAGTCTGAGAACATTTAAGCTTATGTATCTGTCAAAACTACATGTTTTAGCTATCTCACCTCACCTATTCCTTTTATTCTCATTGTCACATTACCCTATTTCTTTCCCACCCACATTAATGGCATCATCTCTAAATGCCTCTCATTGTGTACGTCATCTTTCCCTGGGTGTACTCATTCATGTAACGTCCAGAGAGGCACAAATCCTTTATTAACAGTAAAATTATTTCAAAAGCCAGTGCATCCATTGACTCTGACCCCAACTGATTGCTATTTCAAGATTTACAGCACCTATACCTGGCTATTACCTATTTGGCACCTCCTGCTTCACTCTACAAGTTTAGAAAACCTATTCTTGTTCACACTTTCTCACTTCAAATCAAATAAATGCATCATCCTATTGGGTGACTTTAGCCTAGACCTTCTGGGCCAAATGAAGTATGATTTAACTGAATTTCTTGCACATCTCTGCTACTCCAGCTAGTAGATATCCCAGCCAGACCCACCCCTAATTAAATCAAATCACCATTCACTTCTTGATCTCATGTTTACAACCCACCCATACAATATCTTCTGTATCTCCATTCACTCACCGTCTTTTGTAATCACTGGCACATTGCATTCTCCCTACAGAATCTATAAGTCAAACACCAACCCAGGCTGATAGCTTTCAGGCCTAAACGCCCTAATAAAATCCCCTTTCTATACTTAAAGCTTGCTACTGTTGATCTTCTAAACTTAAATTTCGGATGCTAACATTACAGCCAGTAAACTAACTGACTTACTCCTCTCTTCAAGACACCCACTTCCCACTGATTCCAAGGCTACTGAAAACCCCCAAAACTAAATGGTTCACCAAAGATCTTAAATCCCGTGTGAAAATACATAATGAAGCCTGGGAAATGTGGAAACATGATCCCACTCTCAGCAACCTTGACCATTACAAACCTCTGAGGAACATGACCAAACAGGCCACCCTTAGACTCAAAACCGAAATCCTAAATTCTAAAACTCCCCTAAACATTCTGGCATGAAGTCAACAAACTAACAAGAAGATCCTCTTCAAATGAATTATCCAGTCTAGGGTACATTCCCTGTCCATCTGGTAATCTTACACCTTCAGACTTCCTCATAGAATTCTCAAGCCTTTCCACATCCTCGCCTACCTATAATGCAGCCACACAACAAAGACAGTCTAAACCCCCCCCCCAATTTCATACCATCTTTTTACTTGTCACAAACTACCTCTAAACATTTTTTGACACTGCTTAGACAGATTCGTATGGATTCACCATCTGGAACCGACAATATCTGCCCTTGGTTATTGTGCCACTGTAGTGATGTCATCACCACCCCTCTTAAGCACATTTACAGTCTTTGCCTCACCATTAATAATATGCTAAATATTTGGAAATCATCTTTTGTCAGACCATTACCAAAAGAAACCAAACCTCTTCTTGCAGTCACTTCCACCCCATCTCCATCCTACCCACCCTTGGTAAAATTTTGGAAAAAAATCATATGTAACCAACTTACCACTTACCTAAAAAATGCCTGATCCTCTCCATTAAATAACATGGATTCTTGGCTGGTAGGAGCACTGATAACATTATAACTAATGTGGATAAAGGAAATCTTATTGGAGCTCTGTTAATTTATGTAGCTAGTTTTGACATTGGAAGCCATCCAATCCTACTTCTCCATCTGTATGACACTGGTGTCAGTCTTGATGCCACTTTATGGTTCAAAAACTTTATATCCAACCATTAATTCCAGGCAAAGATATGAATTACTCTTTCTGTCAGTGCCTTTGTTCACTTTGGTGCCCCAAGGGGCTCCATTTAACACCTTGTTTGTTCTCAGTCTTCATCAACAAATTACCATTAGACCTGCGCAACATACCACAACTTCTTTATGCAGATGACATGGTCATCTGTAGGTTTGTTCCCTCACGTAATGCAATAGAAATTCAACTTCAGAGGAATCTTCAGCTACTGCACTGGCTAAACTCCAAAAACGACTTTTCAATGCCCAAAAAATCCATTTTATTTCACACCCATAAAAGATTATCCAAAGTCCCCAATCCTTTAATATCCTTGACTGTGATAACAATCCTGTTGAATCCAGCACCTCCTTTAGATATTTGGCGATTTGTCTAGACCAATTCCTAAATGTCTGTGAGCATGTAGAAAAGTAGAGCAGCAAGATCAATGGTCTACTCTTCTTGGCCAGCAAAATATTTCAGATCTTCTCACATCCACAAAGGGCTACTACAAGAAAAAAGCACCCTACTTGCCTAGCTTGAGTGTGGTTTCCCCTAGTTTTCATTGGCCTTTACATACTCTCTCCAATAAACTATGTTGATTCATAGCTGACTCAACATGGAATGAACACCACTGTCTTACTCTTTCAAAGGCTAAGTGGCCTCCATTACAGGCCAAATCTACTTCTCTGAAGTACAGGCTAACATTAAGGGACTCTGGCTAACAAAGTTCGCAGATTACTGCAAACTGGGAGCCATAATTGAATCCCCAAATGATGTGGATACTCTACAAAAAAGACTTACAGAAACAGATGTCTGGTGCCAGAGCCATGGGCTCAAGCTCAATGCCAAGAAATGTATAGTTATCTCCTTTGGGAAAAAACATGTACCTGTGAATTATCACATAGGTGGCAGTACATTAAACACTGAAAGTGTGATAAGAGACCTAGGGACACAGGTGGACAGTGGTCTCACCTTCGATAACCACATCACCATAACAGTCAGGAAATCCTTCTATGTGGCATACCTCATTACTAAGGGCTTTTCATCCAGAATAAAGGAGATCATTGTCCCACTGTACTCATCCCTCATTAGACCCATTATAGAATACAACACCCCATTTGGTATGTACCTCTCAAGACATTTGCAACAACTGGAAAGGCCGTAGAAATACCTCACTAAAAGAATCACAGGCCTAAAGCAGATGCCCTATGCTGACCGCCTTAAAAAACTCCAGCTATACTCTGTTGCATATCGTCTACTCAGAGGCGATCTCTGCTTAACATACAAGGCCATGTGAAACCCAGAGCTGTTTGACATGCTACACTTAAAGAAATCCCAATCCCTCAGAACCACATGCTCCAGGGATCTAGACCTTGTCATCACAATAAACAAAACTTGCTGGAGGGATAGGTTCCTGACCCAGGGACTCCCCAGGCTCTGGAGTAGACTGCCCATACATGTCAAGCAGGCTGCCTCTTTGGCCCTCTTCAAAAGGAACCTTGATGATTGGATGGGAGAAAGGAAATTCACCCCGAGGATCACATCAGTCGCCCTGCTAGACAGGGGTCCAGGGAAGTAAATAGTGTGGGAAGAAATAGCCAGGGAATTGCTATGGCTAGGCTTGTATAGGCCCTAGGGCCGATAGCTTAGTACCAACCTATGAACCTAAATCAAATCTCTTTTTTTATTTCCTTCTCTTCAGAATACTCTTAACTTGACATCATTTCCACTCTCTCTCTCTTTCTACTGAATGTTTTACTTCGAGTCAAACTTGGAACCTAAGAAGCCAAACCAGATCTGCTCTACCCAAGTCTTTTCTGTTAAACTGCACTCTTATAGCCATTGCTTGTCTGTGCTGGCCCCAAAACTATGGTAGTCATTTCCTCCTGATTTAACTAATTAAACAAAGTACTTCCTGTTCAAGCCACAGTTCATTTCTTAATAAAACAGTTTGAGTACAACTGTCCATCTAAAGAACATGTCACATAAAATATATTCAGACGGTAGTAACTTTACCTCCAATACATTTAATCACCTGATTAAATCACTCATCGTAAACTGCGATTCAGCTTGCCATGCTACTCCTGCTGTAAACTCACATTATATAAAACTTATTCCCATCTTTTACTCACTAGGTTTCTAGTAGCTTTCTGAACCTATCAACTACTTCCTAAATCTCCACCCCTCTTGCTTTTCCTATTGTAATTCTAGTCTATCTTTCCTATTTTGGTTATTTAACTGTAAATATATTTGATTAGTTAGACCTTCTTTGCATCTATATCTATCTATCTACATATATATATATATATATATATATATATATATATATATATATATATATATATATATAAATTGTCAGATTGTCTGTGCTTAATCATAAATGTAAACCATTGTTATTTCTATACTGTACATTGTTTTGTTACATTGAAGCCGTGGTGGTACAGCGATAGCGTTGTTGCCTCACAGCAAGAGGTTCTCCTGTTCGATTGACGACTGGAGTGCATTCTGTGTGGAGTCTGTATGTCCTCCCCGCGGTCGAGTGGCCTCTGAAAGACATGCGTGAATGGGAGTGCCTTCGCTGAAGGTTGGCCGTCAAGCTGGCAACTCGGCACCATAAAAAAAAATAATCTACTGCCAATCATTAGCGAACTGGAGTTCTGCTGTGGCGGCCCCTAACCGGGAAAAGCCGAAAAGACAAAAAACATTGTTTTGTTACATTATGATGTAACCTGAACTATTCTCAGATTGTCTGTGTTTACTCATAAATGTAAATCATTGTTATTTCTATACTGTACATTATTTTGTTACATTATGATGTAACCTGAACTGAGCCTGTCATTGTTTGATCAGTGTTCTACCCTGGTAAACTAACTAACTAAATAAATAAATTATACATAGTTAACTTTACACATGACTAAGGTTAACTGAGGTTAGACATAAGTAAGATTACACAAAATTGAACATAAGATTGTACATTTGCAAAGTTACACATAAATTGCATTCCTTGTAGATCAGTGGGGATCAAGCTTGCAATTGCAAGAGTAATACAATGTTTAACATCCAAGTGGGGCACATACTCTTATCCTTAGAATATCCTTCGGATATGATGAAGCTTGTCTGATTCTGTCAGTGAGTTTCATGCTGCCCCACCCATTCCCAGAGGTCAGACATCTGCCAGGATCTACCTCTTGTAATATTGACGGATAAAGAGGAATTGGGCTGAACCAAGTACATTTGATTCTTCTCCATCCAGCTGCTCCCGTAACATGAGTCTGTTGTCTGGGCTGCACAGGTAAAAAAGCCCAACAGAGGTACTAGTGTACGAGACTGAAGTGTACAAGTGGCTGGCATGTTTCAGCACTTATTTTAGCATACATCTTACCTTCCTGATATGTCAGACATGACAGTCAGGAAACACCTGCCTGAGCTAGGACACAGGATCTGAATTGCCTAGACATAGTAAGGCCTTATTAAGTTTAATTCTATTGGCTGCAAAAATAAAGAATTACTAGAACTTTCTAACTTTCCTATTCCAATTATGTAACTGTAAATACATTTGGTTTATTAGATCTTCTGTGTATGTATTGTTTGCCAGATTGTGCATGCTTACTCATATTTGAATGCAGTGCATTGCTGTGTTACATTATGATGCATCCTGGGGTAAGACTGTAATTGGTCATTGTTTGATCAGTGTTTGATTAGGAAATGAGCTGTAACGAACTGAAGTAGGATCTTTGGAAAGGGGAAGGAGAAAACTGCATAGAAATACATAGAATTTGTGGGAACAATGCATGCAGAGTAATGTTCAGGAGGAGAAATGAGGTTTAAAGGAAGGCAGGAATTAAGCAATTTATGTAATTTTGGACTAAATAAAGAAAGAAAACATGCAATGTATAATGTGTGCAGTGAAAAAACTGTTAATATGGTTTGTTTTCTATTAATGTATGTGTGCCTATGTCTTAAGTGATAATTGAATTTAATTTGTAAATATCCTACGTGACTCCTCTTCCCTTTTCTATACTCTTACTGTCACTCTCTCCTTACCATGCTTTTATAAATTCTTTCATTTCATCGTATTTGCTGTTTCTTAGCCCAGCTCTCCCTGTATTCTTTTCCACTATATTCCTTACCAAACCTCTCCACTACCTGTTATATGGTACCTTTTCTTCCCATTATTATTTACCTAACTTTCCTTTTATTCCGATTCCCCCAACCTACCTACCTCCTTACATCCTTCTAACCTTACATCCATGCCTTTATCCAATTCTTATAGCTCCTTCCTCCCCTTAATAACTTTCTAAAAGCTTTCACTCCCAGCTCACTATCTAACAAATACAGTTATTATCTCTTCTTGAACCTCTTGTTAACCCAAAAATCACTGTAAGACTGATGAGTGCAATACTTAGTTATTTCTGTAAGTCTACATAGAGTTTTCATGCTTTCTATACTAGTATCCTACTAGCCAATGTGATCTGTATATTATTGTGATATGTATGATTTTCCTGCATATGTTTTTTGCATTCTTGCATTGTACTTTCTGATGTAATTAAGTGTTTTACTGTGAAGCTTTTCTGCCCGGGCCTCCGCTGAAAAAGGGCTTTGGCTCAGTCAGACTATCCCAGTTAACAAATATCAAATAAATAAACAAATTAATAAAGGTGTTTAAAATAATCAAGAAACACCTGCCCTGAAGCATCAGGTAAAACTTTTGCACTTTATAATGGCTTACCAGCCTCAGTTCAGCATTAGACAGGACTGAGTGCGAAGGGGAGTGGCAAAATACCAAATGCTGCATACAGAGTATCTGGCCATTATAACAGTGGACTGCCAATCACAATCAATATGTAAATAAATTTGCTTTGGGCCAAACATTGAAGGTTGGAGTGCTGCATCCCCTGGTACTATGAAGTACTGTACACTGATTATCTGGCATTGTCCATGGCCCACTTACTGTGGTGCTTAGATAGCTGGGGTGCCCTGGTAGTCATTGCCGTGATGGCATCATCTCAGTGACTTGGTACTGAGATTCAAGCAAGACCATCTTGTCTGCTTAATGTTAATCTAGCAGTCTTGCCTTAAAGATGTTGATTGACAAGCAAATTAGAGTCACATGAGACTTCTACTACACATTCCTGTTTTGTAGTTTTCTTGCAGATAAGTTGCTGTGGAGACCACAGTGTTTGAGAACTTAAGTGTCTGAGGGGTAAGCATGAAAAATTGATGCTGTGGTATCTGTGCTGTGTATTTGTGGGGTCAGGCTCCTGTGGAGTGTGATTATATAGCCCACTTAAGAGGTCAGATTTATTTTAAAACTGTTTTGCCCTTTATAAATTAATCAGTAAGAATGTGAATTATGTATGCAGAAAGATATTACAGTCTCTTACAGCCCTGAAATGCTGCTGAAATATTAATAGACTAAGCACCTGCATCTGCAGCGAGAGAGAGAGAGAGAGAAACATTTACTGGGAAAGACATAAAGAGACTGAAAGACAGAGAGAGAGAGAGAGAGAAGCGTCTACTAGGGAAGACGTAAAGAAAATGAGTTAGAGAGAGAGAGAAAGGGAGAGGAGATTTGAGGACAAAAAACAAGAGAGGGAGGGAGGGAAGGAGAATGTGAGAGGAAAAGCCTCCTCCTCCTTTCATCTGAAATTAAAAGTTAAAAGGTGACATTTGTCCATAGCAAGAAGCAGATGTGGAACAGGAATTTATCTTTACAGAGGCCTAATCAGAACTGAATCCCAGCAAATATTAAATAAAATACTTTCACTAAGCTGATAATTATAAACACTGACAAGAACTCTGAGTTTGAGCCATAAGGAATATAAGAGGACTGAATGCTGATACCTTGGTTGAGGCCCTTTTGTGTGAGAATGGATACGTTGCCTTTTAGAGGCATAAAAGCTACAGACACCAAGTGGGCTGCTCTGATAAATGAGACTGCAAAATGTGTCAGGATAATGTTAAGTATGATCTCAGCTGTTTAATTAGTATGTTGGTGATACACTGGAAAAGATTAAACTATTAAATTATTAAAATGTTAAACAACAATTGTCTGAAATAATGTCCTAACAAAGTCTGGCTTGTGGAGTAGAAAGTGCTGTGTTGGGAAAGGGAGTGCTTACTTTATCTTTAGTTACACAGCTGTTTTAAGAAGTATTCAATTAGTCTTTCTTTTCATTATCTTATTATGAAACAATATCTGAACTCTTGAGTATGTTAAAGCTGCGAGATGTAAGTGCTTTGAATTTATCCCACAGAAAGACCTTTGCGTTTATGTGTTCCCTACCTTTGTGATTAAACTAATAAACTGCATGCCATGGACTGGTTTTGTAATTGTAGGTTGATAAACTAGTTTTTATTACTTAGTCAGTGACTTTTCATTATTTAGATTTGCTGTGCATGTGATCTTATGAAAGCATATTAATACAACTCAGTTCTTTCCAGATTATTGCATTAAGAACCTGAAGGAGCACAGCTTAATGTGGAAGTGTAAAAGAATGGAGCTGCTTGAATCATAAATGTGGTTTGCCTGTTTTGGTGATCCACTATCTATTGAAATGTCGGCACTCATAATGCAGAGTACCAAAAGACCTAATAAAAAGATTGCAAATCCAGGAGAGGACTGAATCTCGAACATTGCTCTTCTCTTTTAAACTTATTTTTTTGCAGAAAGGCAAGATGGCCTTCCTGATGTGGGGACCCCATGAACTTATATATATATATTATCTCCAAACTCATCATACCTTGGAGAAAAAGGAATATGTAATTCTGTTCCTTCAGCCATTCAGTCTCTGTGTTTTAGGAATCAGTCTAGTAGGTCCTGACATTTCAGATAGGGTTGACTGACATATTGCCTACCAATTCCACACTACACACTACACACACACACACACACACACACACACACACACACACACACACACACACATGCATGCACGCACACACACACACACACACACACACACACACACACACACACACACACACACACACACACACGCACACACGCACACACACACACACACACACACACACACATGCAAACGCACACACACACACACACACACACACACACACACACACACACACACACACACACACACACAGCCTTGCATACTTTGCATACTTCTTCTGTACTGTTATTCCATGATCTATGTATTAAAAAAAAAAATCACTGCTTTTTGCATTAATTGGAAGAACATTCCTACACAAGAATGAAAGGACACTGTCTGATTTTAGTAAGAGATGAGAAGTGTTAACTATGTGTCCTTGTGCCAGATGTCAGATTCAACTGCCATGACCACTTTCATTCTGACACCTGATGGTAGAATTCTCCTACTTTTGATTCACTTCTCTTCCGAACATTTGTTATATAACCTAAGTTATTTCCTTGGGGTTAAATAAAATAAGTTGGCTGTTTCCATCATCAGGAGTTCCACATCTATAAAGAACAGTTCATCACTGCACTGGAGTGGATTGGGCATAAGTCACAGCAAGAGTCTTGCATGTAAACAGAGAATGATGTTTGATGTACGGTTAATAACTTTACTGTATGTACTTTGTGGGAGGTTGTTGTAGGAAGTGTAAACCTAGAAAGTACCATTTCGGAGATCTGCTGTGTCACTGCAGTGTAGAAGAATAAATAAAGGTGCATTTCATAACAAGATGAATCAACAATAAAAATCGAATGTATGAAAGAAGGAAGGAGGAGGAAACCGCATCTTCTGCTACAAAGCCTGTGGAATGCATTGATGACACCCCTAATTTAAATAATATGTAAAATGAAATTATGTCCACTGTCACTGCAGCTGAGGGTGAAACCTTGTGCATCACCTTCTGCTATGAAAGTGCAACAGGAAGACCTAATTGTGTTCCGCTGTCCTAAATAATCATACTGTCTCCTGTACTTACAGATAGCTACAGTAGCACACAACATTTCTTAGGAAAATGCACAACCAAACAACATGTATTAGCTGGGGCTGTATTGCCCTCATCTTTTAAACTTGTGAAGTGTCATAGTTTGGTGCATCAGAGGTAATACTTTTCTGTTTTGGATACAAGTGCACTGTGCAAATAAATTCAAAGAAAATTTAATGTTTTAACACAGACAGATGTTTAGAAAGTGTAACAAGAAAACTGTAGCAGAAATGAAATATGTAGGTGTATAACCTGCACTGTCTTTTCAATCCTGATACCATTCTTCTAACTTTGCCCTCATATGCAGAGACAGAATGCTGTATGTACATAGTACAGCTATGGTATTTGAATCTCAGTCAGTGCACACAACTTACAGCCAACACCATGGAAATAACATTTATGGGACTGTGCACAAAGATTATTAATACAGTGGTCCATCATTTAGCATAATAGCATGGTAGCAAAGATTTGACTTTTGTGCCAGCCTGTGATGTCTTCAACCACAGGAAGTAGTGCCTTGTATCGCCCTTAAAACAACTTTGTTACCATTGCATGTTACTGCTTTAGATTCAGCAGAGAAGTTGTCATCAGAAGCTGACCTGTTCCTGGTATAACTCTTAATTTATTATTGCAGAGGGTAAAAAAAAAAATTAGTAGGCATTCTTCGATCCCAAAGGATCATGGGTTTACACCTCTATTCTCTATAGGACTGATTCAAGAAGCGACTTCTATGGCTATGCAATCCAGTCCTGGAGTGGCAGTCCTTTCCACACTCTGAACAGTGGTAGGCAGATGTTGGTGTGGTATCATGGGCAAGGATCTTCCTGAGGGCCCTCTTATCCTCTGCTTTTCTTGCCAATGTAGTTTTATGCTTAGTGAGAGCTTCTTTCACTTTCTGTATCCAGGCATTCTTGTTGGAGGCAAGAGAATGCCAGTTGTTCACACCAATGGAGAGAGAGCTGAAGTCACACTTGCATATGTCTTTGTAGTGCAATTTGGGTCACCCTTTCAGCCTCATTCCAGACTCCAGCTCTCCAAAAAGGAGTTCTTTCAGTATATGGCCATCCGTTATACATGAGACATGACCCAACCAATACATACGTCTCTGTTTCAGAAAGCTGAAAATGGAGGTGGTGCCCCGTCCTCTCAAGCACTCTGCTGTTGGGGATCTTGTCCTGCCATCAGTCACCAAGTATGTGTGTTAAGGCAGCATATATGGAATACATTGAGCCACTGCTCCTGAGTGCAGAGTCCATGTTTCACTAGCATGTACTAATGTGCTCAAAACACAAGTTGTGTAAACCTGCACCTTGATGTGCACATTGAGCTTATTATAGGCCAATACTTTCTTTGTCAGCCTGTAAAACATCGTGGCAGACTTTCCAATGCATTTGTTGATCTCGCTATCAAGCGATAAGTTGTCAGAGGTTGTAGAGCCTAGGTACATGAACTCATGTATAGCCTCCAGCTCATAGCTGCTAACCATGATCAATGGCTTATCACCCACATTTTGGCCCATCACCTGGGTATTCTTTAAACTGATCATGGGGCCAAATTCCATACATGCATCTACAAAGCAAGTCATGAATGGCTGAAGTTCATGTTGAGTGTGAGCCACAATAGCTGCATCATCAGCAAACAGGAACTCCCTTAGACACTTCCTATGCACCCTGGTCTTCGATCTAAGTCTCGGCCCTTTGAAGAGGTTTCCATTCATTTTGGTTCAGAGAAAGATACCCTCTGTAGCAGTTCCAAAATCAAAATTCAACAGAACTGAAAAGAAGATACCAAACAGTGTTGGAGCCAGTACACACCCCTGCTTTACTCCACTGAGAATCTCAAAAAATTTGGATGTGGATCCATCATACATGATGGTCCCCTTCATGCCTTCATGGAAGGCCCTGATAATGCTAAGCAGTATTGGAGGATAGCTGATCTTTGCTAGAATTGCAAGTAGACCTTTCCTATTGACAAAGTTTAATGCTTTAGTCAGATCTAGAAGGCAATATACAGAGGTTTGTTCTGCTCCCTGCACTTTTCTTGTATATGCCTAACAGAGAAAACCATGTCTGTAGTCCAGCGCTGAACCCACACTGAGACTTGGGCTAAACTCTCTCTGCAAGAACGTGGAGCCTCCTCAGAACAACACATGCAAACAGCTTCCTCATTGTACAGAGAAGGGAGATGCCACAGTAGTTGTTATAGTAACTTTTCTCACCCTTATTCTTATAGATAGTAACTATGTTAGCATTCCTCATATCTTGCGATACACTACCTTCTTTCCAGCATTAGCAAAGTATTGCATGTAGCTCTGAGATTAAGGTACTGCTGACACATTTAAGGATTTCTGAAGGAATACAGTCTTTCCTGGGGGCTTTTCCTGAAGAGAGTGCTTTTAGTGCATCGTTAAGTTCCTCCAAGGTAGGTTCAGTATCAAGTTCAGTCATAGTTGTAAGAGGCTTTGTGGCATTGAAGGCTCTCTCCATAACTATGTTCTCTCTGGCATACAGCTGCGAGTAATGTTCCATCCAGTATTCCAAATGCTTGGTTTTGTCCTTCAAGACCTTGCCTGTGACCAACTTAAGTAGGACGATCTTCCTTTTTGATGGGCTGATGGCTTGCTTGATCCCATTGTACATTCCTCACATGTTACCAATGTTCGTGGCCCGCTGAATCTTGAAGCAGAGTTGGAGCCAATAATCATTTGCACACTGCTGAGGTACCTGCTCCACTTGATTCTGAATACATCAGAGTGGCTGCAAGTTCTCATCATTGGACAAGGACCTGTATGTAGCCAGTGCCTGCCTCTTACGCCCAAAAAGGGGTGTCAGCACTTCAGTCTGGGCTTCAAAACAAGCAGCACGCTTGACTGTTTTCTTCCCACAGATAGATATTGCAGTGTTATAGATAGCATCCCATAGTTTTTCCCATCTCTTGTTGGTATCAGCGTTGTCCAGGCAGGGCAAAGTCTCTTCAAGTGCTTGAACAAATTTGCATACTTTTGAAGGGTCATGAGTCTTGCCTGTGTCAATGTGTGACCTCCCTTCCTTTTTAGAGTGAAAGAACCTTTGTGTCTGGATGCTCACCTTACTACCCATAAGCAAGTGGTTGTTATCACAGTCTGTGCTGTGGTAACTGCATGTTACTCTTACACTACCTAAAGTACTGCATTTGGTGAGTACAAGGTGAAGTTGGTGCCAATGTTTCAATCTTGGGTGCTACCATGATACTTTGTGCTGCTGCTTGACATTGAAGAAGGTGTTGGCTATGCAGAGGTTACATTGGGAACAAAGTTCAAGGAGAAACTGGTCATTTTCATTCATCTTTCCTGTTCCAAACTGTCTCAGATAAAATGGCTAGCTGTGATGGTCGTTGCCACTCTGGAATTAAAATCTCCAAGAATGAATAATGGTTCAAGGGAAGGAACCTCAATGATGGCAGCACTAAGTTCATTATAGAAGTTTGTCCTTGACCTCCTGGGTAGAAGTTAGTAAGAGCATAGATGCTGAAGACACTGACCATGGGCACTAGTGTTTGTAGCTGAATTTTCATCAGTCTCTCATTCCCCATATTTGGTGGTATGTCTGAGCTTTCTGATTGTGAAACCAACACCATGTTCCCTGGTCTCTTCTGGAAGCTTCCTATTCCAGAAAAAACTAAAGTCTTTCTCCCTGAGACATCCAATAGATGACAGCCTTGTTTCCTGGAGAGCCACAATGTCCAATCTGCAGTCTGCTGAACTCATTAATGACTGTTGTCTTGCAAGCATCACTGATGTTCTGTAGGTCTTCCATAAGGCCTGGAGTCATCGTTCTTATGTTCCATATGCCTAGCCTAGACTAAAAGCTGGTTTATTTTGTTGCTTATTTGTTTTTCCAAGTGTATGGTTAACAATCCGTCTGTTGGGGGTTCCCTAAGCCCCACACACCCAGTGCAGCTAGTGGACCATGGCAAGGTAACACATATTTGACTGGGGTTGCCCAGCTTAAGGGGGGTGGTAGTTGAGTGCATTGGCTTATTGCAGTAATTGCTACTTCCTGTGCTGTATCACCACTCACAGAGAGAAGCTGGAGTGTCCTCTCCAGGGCTCAGGTCTGGGCAAGTGAATTTGAGGAAACAGCTAATGCCCAGCTGCAGGTTTCCCCTCTCCATGCCACTGATGTAACTCAAGGGGAAAGGCAATGCCAGTATAACTTGGAATTAGTGTCATCGCAGGAGCTGCCAGAGTGAGGTTGAGTTCAACTTCAAACTGCCTTAGGGGCTCCATCTCCAGATTTTTCCTCGGGGTTTACTCCCAAAGCCTTCACCATGACTAGGTATTGCTGCAAGGCAGCAGGAGTTTTAAATCAAAGTTTACCTTCTCATAGGTGGGTTGCCTTCCCAGTCTAAAGAGCCTCACCAGCCCAAAATAACTGCTTTTAAGATGCCAGTCACCTGCCTTCACCCCTTTCCATGTCAGTACAAATGTTTTTTCAGGACTTAGAAACTAAACCACACATTAAGACCAGGAGCTGGATTTGGGTTTTCAGAGACTGTTAGAGATGCATGCCATGAGAGCATTTTTGTAGATAGTAGAAGCTTATCCCCACTACCACCCCTGTCTATGACAACCTTTGAAACCACTGCAGAGCGTATGCACTTGATCTACAGTCATTTATTTTGTTATAATTCCTTCCTGCCTAAAAGACAACCACTAGAAATGTGTTGAGTCCTTAATGTATCGTGGATAAAATGTACATAGCTTAAAATGTACATAGGCTATACAAGTACATGAACCTAAGAACCACAATTAGCTTTGTGGCCTGCACAGTCTACCTGAGGATACAGTTAGCCCATCCACCCTCAATTAAGGACTAAAAGAGCACTTTATTGTAAGATAGGCATGTTGTTTTATCCTGGATTTAGATTTAAATTTTAGTGGGTTATTGACCATCACTTCCCTTGAGCAACTGTGATGGACCCAGTGGCAGACTGACTATACTTTGGGGCCTGGACTGTTTTCAAACCATGGGCCTCCATGTACTTTTTTAGGTTATGCATAAATACACATACTCCATTGTATTCACATTCCTGTTTTTTTAAAGGTAAAGTAAAGTAAACACAAAATAAATCCAGAAAGGGAATTTGCCCCCTGAAGCTCTCTTTGCTAAGTTACCGGTGCCACAATAAAATAACTAAATATTAAGTTGAAAGATTCTGTGCGAGAATCAATAACTTGGAGGAACACCAAGAAAAACAACATTCGTACAAAAACATTAATTTCACAATATAAGACCTCCGCTGTAATAAATCCTTAGGTTTCAATAATCAGTCAAGTAATGTCCTTGTTCCTCGAGAAAGCTTTTATTATTTCTTTACAAAAGTACGGTAGGTGAGCTCTTAACATTATTAAACTGAATTATACTATTTCCCTTATTTATACATATCTTCGTAAACCTCATAAGTAAATTGACATACAAAATAGCTTTCCAATTGGTCTGCTGGTCCTGGTTTGGATGCTAATAGGTCTGGTCGGATTGCGTTTGTGATTGGTGATGAGAATTAGAATCCTCCAATCACATAATCCTGCATCCATGAATGAGTGAAGTAAAAATAGAATAAACCAATGCATAAAAACATTGAAAAAATAGTTCCGCTATCAATTTTCAAAATGATGTGCCTAAAAGTCCATCAACTTTACGCCTTAAACCATCCCTTCAATTAAAAAATTCTTCATACATGTTCCCCCATTATTGTGTCTAAGTTCTTGCTATTAATGTACAAAGAAAAAAATGCAACCAGTCCTGAGATTTATTCTCTCAATCAAATAAACTGTCCCTTAATTTGTACCTATGAAGAACTTTGTTTAAACATACGAGTATCATATTCAAAATGCCAAGTGCTCTTTCTTGTATTGCATTCAAGCGTAATTTATTAAATGGCGCCAGCCATATTTCTATTGGGGTCATAGCTATAATTTCAACGTAAGGACGGATAAAATAATAAAATTGTCTGTTTATTCATTTGCGGCTGTAGCATGGTTATGAACAGCAGTGGAATTTTGGTTAAATCCAACAAAAAATTAAAAGTCCGTGCAGGACATATGAGGACTTAAAACAAAAATGCACACCAAGATAATAGCGCGCGCGTGTGTGTGTGTGTGTGTGTGTGCGCATTTGGGGGTAGTCCCAAATATTAGACCATAAAAATAAAAACTAAAAAACCTAATAGGTATAGAATATATCGTAATGTTAAAACTGTCATAAAAGATTATGAGCTAAGGATTTCCCGGTCAATCAAGCAAACATAAAAATATAATAATAGTAAATAATAATAAAAATAAACATGTATTATTTCCAAATGTTATACCAGAGAAATAATATTAAGAAATAAAGGTAAAATGAACAACTCGAGGAGCAGAGTTCTTACTTGTGGTCTCAGGACTTGCTTCGTAGTGATTGGTTATGATGGATTTACAAGTCAGAGTTGATTTACTATGCATGATGGGCATGGTAGCTGTACTGAAGGTTAAGCTTGATTGGTATGCTGAAAAGAATTTAACCAATAGCAACAAAGAGGGGGGGGGAGCGGGGAAAAATCGAAGTTGGAGTATCCAGTGGAAAAACAACAAAGAAAGCTTAAAATGATAAAAAAACTTTTTTCAAAAGAAAAAAATGTATGCTAAATAAAGTGGAATAACCTACATACTGCCAAGAGAATATCCTCATAACAAAAACCACACCACCAAACTATTGTGCTTAAAGGGAAATGGAGTCTTAACCACACACAAAAAATGCCAAAAAATACCGTCTCAACTTTCTAACAAATAAGGCCGAAAAGGGGAAGCAAAAATCCAATAATTAATGCACTGCAACAAATAACATCTAAACAAATGTTAGGCAATTAGTACTCTGATTGTATCCGAGACAATAATGAATGTGCCGCAAACACATTTCCGCTGTATTGGATGCCTCTAGTCAAAATAGCAAAGTGTCGCTCCATTTCAACAGAATATTGGAGTCATTCAAGGAAACAATGAGAAATTTTAAAGTATAACCCTAAATTTCTAAGACATAGTTAAAATGAAGCAACCATCTCTTTTTTGGGGAACAGTCCACTCCTGTCCACGTTGCTGACAAGCGGTTTAGGCCCGATAAAAATCAACACAACTCAATGGTTCAAAAAATGAGTGTGCCAATGCCACACCACCCCAAAACCAAATAATGTCAGTTAACAGCATGGTTCCAAATGGCTGGTTTTACCACTTCATTAGTAAGTATATTTGATGTCAGTCTCTACTATCTTTACTGGTAGTGTACTGAAGTTTCTTTAAAGAATGCAGTGACATATCATAGCTTTCCTTACTGATCATTACCAGTAGCATAGCATACAGGAATGTCTGTCTGATCACTGATGAGTTCTCTTTAAACTGATATGACAATAGACAGCAACTCAGAAACAATGCTTCCACAAATTAACTATCATAAAAATAGAAAAGAAGCTACCTTCTTGGACAGTTTTAGCTGTCAAAGTTAAGCATGTCAATTGTCTGGATTTGCCTGTACTAAATTTCTGAATTTTTTAGTTTGCAATAATTGCTGTCTTTTATTAGGCAGTGGAAAATGCTTTCCATCCATCCATCCTCAACCCCTTTTTCCCCATTTTGCACATGGGGTCAGGGTGCCACTTCAGCAGTGACAGTCATCTAAAGCCAAGGTTTACACCGCCAGGTGGCTTTTTTAAAAGTCAAACATTCCTCGAATATCCTTCACTCATAGTGAATGATCAAACCCCATAAAGTCCTGATATTATTACAATAACCAAGTAGAACTCTAGTGTATTTTATTGTTCTAGCCCTGCTTGGTGCATACTGCAAGGAACAGGCATTGTGTGACTATTTTATAGAAATGTCATCTTGGAAAATGCTTTAATTCAAGTTATCTTATGTTGTGTGCCAGTTTTGCATACAAGACAGCTGCTGTATGTTCAGAACATGGTGAGGTGGACTGATCCTTATAACCTCTACTGTGATATTGACTAGGTCAGTATTTCATAATTACATTCACTAGAGTAGCAGAGTTTCCCTGTGTAGTGGCATAAATTGGGCTAAGGTTTTCACTGTAGCACGCGTTGTCTACGACTGCATCAACTGAAGGAAAGTTGGGGGAACACATCCGATACATATTATAAAGATCAAGTTACATGTAGACTAAGTGGTGAAACCAAGCTTTTTTGTTTAAATATTTTTGTTCCTTCTCCATAGCTGACCATCAGTTGGCCCTGGTGCTGCTCCTCAGTTTCCAGGTCAGTGAAATTGTACCCCTGGACCTGATCCAATAGTCATGGTCAGAGAAGAGAGCAAAGCATTCCTATGCAGCATCCTACTGCTGCAAAGAGAAGGGTTTTTTGTGCCATACCCACAAACCCATCCCATGCCCCACTTTCTTGATCTGTGAGGATCAAGTTCAACATTCACCATAAAACTGGAGATACACCATAAGTTCTCACAAATCTTAACTGTCACAGCAGAAAATGATGGCACCATCAGGTAAAATCGGGTATATATGGTAGTTACAGGTAAAAAGAACTCGAGTTGACTATTGTGTTATTTGAGATGAACAGAGAATGGACAACTGGTACTCAAGGTGAAAGCTGAAGGAAAATGTGGATTTACGGAAAGTGGGATGGAGAGGTAATGATAAAACAGTTGAAGGAAGGTATGGATTTTCAGAGGCTCCCATTTACTACAAAGTAACTTCATAATTTGAGGAGATTTAATGTCCTCAAATTCATTCAAGTTGATAGTACCTTCTTACGGACAGTGTATTCAGTAATTATGCTGTAATGTGATGAGAGTAGTTCAGAATTTTTTACTATGTGAATACTTCATGTGGACCATTTAGGTATTAACTAATCTGGCCAGAGAAATTTGGGGTACTGAGTAAAGTCATTTTGTGCAGGTATAAAACTATCTACTAACAGCTGTCAAGTTTTATACCTGTTTCTTTGAATTCTGTGTGCAAGTCCATCTGTTTTTCGGTTACATAACTCATTTTTCATCTGAGCTTTGACTCTCACATTGGGTTGCTGAATCCACGGACATTCATCTTGCACATGTTTAAGGTACATCATCTGTCATTTGTTAGTTTGCCATTTGTAGCAGTGACACTTTTGCTACATTAAGCATTCACTTTTCGTAACTGATGCTGAATGAAGTCCACCTTGAAGTTGATGTTTTTTAACATCCTGTTACTCTCTTAGCAGTTATGTTTTCAATATCTCAAGATTTACTCCTCAAGCAACACAGCATTTTGTTGCTTCTTTCCACTGTCTTGCCAGAGGGTAAACGTACCTATTTATGGTCCCTTTGCACCTCGACTATAAAACATGTGGAATGAGCAGACTAGCTTTTCATATGCTACTTTTACTGTCCATAATATAGTGCTTCTTTTTTCTTAGTATAAGTTCCCTTAGTAAACAGCAATATTATTGACAGAGAGAGAAGTAAAACAGCTATGGGCGACATTACTAAGACAAACCATTAAGGCTTTGCATGTCATCAGTGAGAACCTTCAGCCTGAACACATACTTGGCTTTTCAGAATATGCATGAAGCATTCCCTGTTGTAGTGAGAATTTCTAAAGTCTTAACAATGGACAAGGATATCACAGGAACAGCTTTATGCATGCCACCTAGCAGATATCTCAGATTTTAATGTGTTGTGCTAGAGTCATTACAGCAAATGATGCATTTCACCTGTTTGTAAGTATTTCATTATTATATTAGTGGCAGCAGCATTGAAGATGTGACTTGGTAAGAATAACTCTCTTTGTAAGAAAATGATACAGCCTTGTCACTGTTAAATCTCGAGTTCCCTTCAGATTGTGAATAGTGTTTTCACTCAAGCTGGGTACTTTAATTTCACAAAGAAAACAAAGGCATCTTTTGTATTTTATATAGAGAAGCTAAGCAGACTGGATCATGTTGGCCTATTTTCAGTCAAAAGCTAGATACAGAGCAATAAGATAAGTAGAACTGATAACTCACACAGGCAGCTAAGCAGGGAATAATAAACCAAGACAACCCTACAAAGATGGGATAGTCATGTGATTTTTTTTTTTTTTTTATTTGTATATTTAAGGGTATTGGTATTCTAATGTGTGGTTCTGATGAAGTCCTTTACATTATGAGGACAGAAACACTTAACCATTTTGAATAAATAGTAATTTTATTTTTTAATTCCGGTGGTTGTGCAGTTACTTTTGGACTATCCCATGTTTGCAGGGTCATTCTGGTTTATAAGGAGAACTGATGCAATGCTGACATCTTTGCAAATAGTAAGCAAAAAATGTCAGTAGAGTTTGATTGATTGACTGTCTTTGTTGAACAGGAAGATCCAATTGGGTATAACCTATTTTCAGTGGAGGACTGGGTAGTAAAGCTTCATTACATAATGTTTTTAATTAACAGTTTCATTTTTAAGAACAATATTGTTTTCAGCACAATTATACATAGTAAATAATATTTAAATTCATAAACTACAGTAAAATGCAGGGTTGACAGAATGGATTGTATGCAGAATGATGAAGTTCATGCTCATATAATACATTTGGTTTGGAAAACAGTTACCTGTAATAGATTTTATACAAGCAGCTATAATCTTTACTTTTAGAAAATACATTGATTAATGGATGTGCTATTGATTGATGTAAGTGAAAGTGAATATAAGTTTGAGTTTTGAGCATGAAAGATAGTGAAAAGTTTGTAGAAGTCACACAGAGAAAATAAAGTGAGAGAGATTGTCAAAAAGTGCTTGTGAGAAAGAGTGTAAGTAAGGTGAAGGAGACTAGAGGGGAATTGAAGTTGTTGATTTGAAGGAAAATGTAATTATTAATGTTATATTATGTTCTAGAAAGTGAAAGCAAGAGGTTGGGGAGGGATCATTCAAGGCATGAAGTGAGATGAATAAGTCTCAGAGACGTTGTAAAAAGGAGGTGGGGGGTTTATATTATACAAGGTGGTGGAAAGATTTGAGAAGATTAAGGAAGAGTGTTCAAGTCATGGGGAGAAACTGTCAGCCTTGACATGAGTTTGAGTATATCTGGGATTGATTTAGAGATCATTTGAACTCTATTTTGAAGCAGATAGTTTGTGTAGCATTTTTAATTTTGTAGGGATAGCATTCCATGGTTTGCAGGCATAGTAGGAGTATAGTTCTTGATGAGTTGTTAGATTTAGTATAACTGCAGAAGCATTACCATTTTAAAACGCATGAGATAGGAGAACTTGAGAACTCTCTGACCAAATCAGTGGTGTACGAATAAGCAATTTCTGAATGGATGCTAACACTGATTGAAGACTAAATAAAGTGCATTGAAACGTAAGGAAAACTGTACACAACATAAAGGTGAATTTCTTGAATCCATATCAACAGCACATTAAGAGATAGTTATGATCAGAGACCTAATCATAATTCATTGTGGCACATAGAACTGTAGTTGTCCTGATGTGCTGCAACTTACAGAAGAAAAATTGTAGTAGTGTGAAGTCTTTTACATGTTTGAAAGCTGCAGCACACTTAGCACTGCCACAAAGACAGGAGACAAAAAGCAGTGTACTACTGATCATGTGTGTGTGTGTGTGTGTGTGTGTGTGTGTGTGTGTGTGTGTGTGTGTGTGTGTGTGTGTGTGTGCGTGTGCATGTGTGTGTGTGTGTGTGTGTGTGTGTGTGTGTGTGTGTGTGTGTGTGTGTGTGTGTGTGTGTGTGTGTGTGTGTGTCAACATGAAGTGTTTTATAGGTTTTACAGATGTCATTCCAGCACAGTCCTTTGATGGCTGTTGTGTGATGTAGTACAAGGCCCAACCAAAGTAACTGTCAGAACTTATAACAAAACTTGCTATATACCTTTTTTTACATCATAAAGGCGAATAACAAGCTTTTCTTTTTGTAATTTTTGGAGTGTAATCAGTGCGCTTCATCTACAACGTATTTGTTCCTGCTGAGTCCATCAGTAACCCTGATTTATCTGAATCAGCTTAAGTTATTCCCCTGCAGACTTTTCAAAGAAAGTGTGAGAACTAATATTGCAGTTCCACTCTTACATAAGAGAAACAGAAAACATTCTTTTTTTCAGCGAAAGACAAAAATATCGAAGCAACAGAAAACCAAATTTTTTCCTAGGGAAAGAATTCGGTTGTCCGTTTCTGTTGCTTCTGTATTTTCAGCGCTGTGGTGGAAAGTTACGGGTCAGGTTCAGGTAAGTGTGTGATTGAGTGCGGGTTAGGTTAGTTAGGGTTAGGGTGCGGGTTACGTATGTGTGCGATTGTGTGGACGTGAGGGTTTAGGGCGGGTTAGGTGAGTTAGGGTTAGGGCGCGGGTCAGGTAAGTGTGCCATTGTGTGGATGTGATGGTTAAGGCGGGGTAGGTGAATTAGGGTTAGGGCGCGGGTGAGGCGAGTGTGCGATAGTGACGGACCTTAGGGTTAGGGTTTGGGTTAAGGTAAGTGGATAGTAGTGTGTATGTGTGTATAGTTTAGTGTAGGGTTAGGTGCAAGATTTTAGGTGTATGTGTGTGGATTGCTGTTTGTTTGGTGTGCTTGTGTTGTGTGTATGTGTTTTGGAACAGCAAATTTTTTCCCTAGGAAAAAATTCACTGTTCTGTATGTCCGATGTTTTCAGCTTTCGCTGAATAGGGTTTCGATATTAGAACATTCGAAGTTTTGAAACTTCGATGTTTTAATATAGACCCAGGCCACAGACTACCTTTTGTCCCCCTACTTGACTCTACCAGCATTGAAGGTCTGTGCAGAAATTTTATGTGAAAAAATAAAGTTGAGACTGTACGACATCTTAGTTTACATGTCTTGTACTCGTAGATCACTTACAGATGACTTAAACCATGAGTACTTTACAACATTGACATTCATTGTACAATTTTTCTACTCTTAATTGTACATAGAACGTGAGAACATTTTAGTCATTCTAGGGAACTGTTCCGTTTAGTTCTTGTTTTGTAGAATATACTGTTCTGTACTGTTTGTATTACGTGTGTTAAAAAGAAACGGAATACAAACTAACAAACAGTGTTGTATATTATTCAAAGAAGCTCCTGAAATAGTTAAAAGGATTTGATAAGCCAAAGACATTTTGGAACATGTAACACAGACCTACAAGAAATTTAAATTGCTTTAGATGAGTGTATGGAAATCCTTTTGGTCATTTATATGTACCTTTAAGTTATTGGTTGGGAAGAGGAAAAAACAATGTGCATTGTGATAAAATAATATTAATGGCTTCTTTTCTGAGGCCACCACCAGCCTTTATGGCACAAGTAACTTTATGAACATATAACAAGGCTAAAGAGGTCACTTGTGTGGACATCTGAGTGCACCATTGAAAACTAGAAGGCCAGAACAGGCATATCCACACACGAATGCAGACAATTGGATTTGTGGTTCATCCTTCACTGCACTTACATCTTTGTGAATATGATGTCATGATGGACAGATCTGAGCATTTGTTTCAGAAACAGTAAGAGTCGCAGGATGTGCTTATAGTATATCAACTGACTTGGACTGCATAATAGGTGAGCAAAAGTATGAAGACGAGAAATGTAGATTATGTACGGCTGTATGACTATGCTGATAAAAGGAGACCAGCGGGTTTGTGTAGACTGCTGCTATGTTACTGTAGCTCAATGAGAAGTTCCAGCCAAATTCTTTTCTTCCAGTTTATGGCCAGACTTCTCAAGAAGCTAATATATGCTTGAGTTCTTAAATTCACTACCAGGTATGGCATAAGTGCTTCTCTATACAGCACGATTTCAGAAAAAGGCATAGGACTCTTACTGCCCTTGTTCTGTAACAAATAAAATCTGTGCAAATATGGGGAAATGACTAGTACGTTATTTATTAACTTAAGTAATAAAAGTATTATCATAAAAGTATTATCATAATAACACCCCCTTACAAATCCCTTAGTTACCTCCCTACTAACATGCTTCTTCCCCCATACAGATGCTCATGATACTCAGGATCCAAATGAGTTTGGGGTGCTCTGCATGACTTTTAAGGTTAACCTAGTAACAACCTATGAACCTATGAAAAGACCTGAAAACAGCCTTTAACCCTGTTGGTAATTTGATTCTTTTAGGTTTGTTAAACAAAGAACTACTTTTGGAGATGGAAGTTTCTTAACTTTTTTTTTTTTTTTTTTTGAAGAGACAGCAGTGGTCTGCTTTAATCATGCTCAGCCTGGTGTAGGATTTGTTCACTCTGTTGTCCCTAGTCTTATTCTTTGTGTTTACCAATGATTACACATTTAATTGTAATAGTCATAATAACATTTTTATGCAGATAACTTTGTACTCCTCATGTCAGGAAGAGATGTCCCTGCCATAAAGATGTCACTCTAGAAGAGCATTCTCCAAGTCCTGGACTATTTATTTTTGAAAATACTGTGAACACCAACATAACTGTTTCTCTTTGGCAGTTATAAAAAAGAATCTTCTAACTTCTGCTCAAGTAGTTTGATCCCAACAAATGTTTAGGTATCTAGCCTTATGTATCTGGAGTGTGGTTAGACTTCAGTTTAATATTCTGTCCTCCAGCCAGACTAGGCCATTTCACAGATTAGCACATTTGAAAGCAGACTGTTATGCAACAAAACTCAATTTCTGCTGAAACAAGTACAACCACTGGAAAAATATCCCATAAAGGGACAACTATTGGGATCACTCTTTCCTCCATCTTGTGCAAATTTTTAAATGTGAATGAAATTATGGTATGACTTTTATTGTGATATTAATTATTTAATTTTTTATTTGTTATGGTGTGGTAGACGAAGCTAAGGTTTTTTTTTTAATACATTTTTAGTAGCAGGTTTGGTTTAATCTTTACTTGAAATATTGATTGTAAAAGTACACTTTTTTGGATTTATTTTTAATTGATAGTGTACTAAAGAAGGCAGGGATTAGATTATGTAGAAAACATACTACTTTAAATTTCTATATGGTAAAAGGCACCACCCTGTATACTTATTATTATCATGTCTTCCAAGATGGAGTACTAATTAGACAGTTTTTTGGAAGGAACTAAGAAGGCGATTACAATGGTCCTACTAAGGGGGTATTTCATGAAACAAGTGAAGCAGCTTTTTATAAAATATCTTTAAGTAAACAATCCTAGCAAATAAATTCTAACTAATGGACATATAAGAGAATGATAAAATGCCAGTGTTAAATAAGTGTATTTTGTTACTGAATAGATTGTCCTTGGTGAAGATGTTTCAGATTAGTTAAGGAGGATTGAAGCAGTCTACATGTAGATAAATGTTTTAAAGATAAAGTAAGTTGAGTACCTTAAATTTTTATGGAAGAAGGGCAATATTTCAGAATTTTTGTTAAGAGTCACTTTGAGAGACCTAAAGCAAATATCAGTACTGGATTGAACATAGAACAGAGGGCTGCTTAATTACTCATGTGATTCTTGCAATATTTAAAGGTTTGTTGTAAATAAATTTGAAAGAATAAATGGGTTAGATGCCATGCCTGTCTTTGATATCCTTTATCTACACATTTTGGCAATGTACTTAGAAGCAATGTAGGTAGTTTTAAAGCAACAATTTTAGAACAATGGAAACCTTGTATCGGAGGGACATTGTCACATAATTAGGGTTACAAAGGCACAAAATTACCCTGCAGTCATATTCACAGCTGTGGACACTCATAGGTTCATAGGTGTGTACTAGGCTAATGGCCCTGGGGCCTTTACAAGCCTAGCCCATAGAAGTGCCCTGGCATTGTGCCACCCGTCAGTAGTTCCCAGTGGCTCTATCAAGTAGAGCCACTGGAGTGATCCCCAGGGTGAACTTTCTAGTTCCCATCCAGTCATCAAGATTTCTGTTGAAGAGGGCTAGTGAGGTGCTCTGCTTGACATGTATTGGAAGTCTATTCCAGAGCATGGGCAGTCTCTGGGTTATGAACCTGTCCCTCCAGCATGTTCTGTTGATTGTGGTAATGAAGTTGAGGTCTCTGGAGCATGTAGTATGGAGGGATTGGGATTTTTTTAGATGTAGCATTTCTAACAGAGCTGGGTCGGACATGGCTTTGTAAGTCAAGCAGAGATCGCCTCTAAGTAGGTGACAGCCCATAGGTATCATTTGTCTTGTACCTGCAGTACAAAGAAAAAAGGTTTTATTATTGCATTTTTATTGATTTGCCCATTTGTGTAACTGATTTTTGCCATCAGAGTGCTCATTTTCCTACTGCCAGATGGTCTGTTCCCGGGCACTGCCAGTGTGATCTCTGAGGTGCAGAATAGAGCATTATAATGAATGGAGAAAGCATCAGTCTGATATTAGGAGACCAATACAGTGAGGTAACCACTGGATCTTCTGCTTCTGCCATCTCAGACTCATCTGTTTGTTCCTGTTTCATTCCTACACACAGGAGAGATGCACCTCCTGGAGGCATGTGCAGTGATATCAAGTAACAAGCTAGGACAGCTTGCCTACCTCTACAGCCTTTCTTTCCTGATGCTATCTGAAGCTCAGAGTCCATCACAGAAAATGTCTTAAACTGAATGCTGGTAAAGTACAAGGCCTTGATGTGTTTGTATTACGACAAGAGCATTAGCCAAGACCATCTTTAGCATTGCCTCTGTCACAAGGGGGCATAGTACAACATTAAACACTGGTAAAAATTGTAATCCAGGTGCCTGAAGGTGCAGAGAGGATAGCTACAAACCTGCATAGCATTTTATAAGATGGCAGTTGTTGGAAGTCTGTGGCACAGGAAAAAAAAAAAAAGAGTCCTTCATACAATCCCAGGTTGGTGCTGAGCACAGAAGAAAGGTAAACATTACTGAGAGCAGACATG
Organism: Protopterus annectens; assembly: GCF_019279795.1. NCBI lineage: Eukaryota > Metazoa > Chordata > Ceratodontiformes > Protopteridae > Protopterus > Protopterus annectens. Next base: position 1,486,632,523 of record NC_056735.1, on the reverse strand, counting down.
ACTAATGCTGTCCTAAAGTTAAATATATCTCCAAGATGGCTTTGAGGTCCTAGGTCTTTGGATCTTATATGTTTCCAACTTCTCAGAGGGCTTGCCCTGCAAAATGTTTTAAAAGTGTAGCAGAGAATTTCATAAATTGTGGTTTAAATGTTCAGATTTATTGTTTTAAAAGTATAGCAGTTAATTTCAGAATTTATGGCTTAAATGTTCAAATTTAAGTTCTTGCTAGGGTTAGGAGAGGGTCTCCCTCACCATCTCTGTCCTAGAAGGGTGCTTATTTCTGAGACAGGTAAGGGCAACGAGTCCTTTCCCCCTTATAGTTCTCTCCAAGTGACCTATTCTTCAAGGAAGTCCTTGGGCTGGTAAAGCCTTTCATGGCCTAGCCTGTAGCCCTTCCTTTTGGTCTTCCAGAAATAATCCTGTGAGTGTTTGGAGAAAAAGAAGGAGGAGTCTTTGGTCAGTCCTCCCATATGGCCTATGCTCAAGGATACTACATTTACAGTCTATAAGCATCTGCATAACACTCATTCCTTACACAAAAAGACTGACAACTTGAGTGGATTGTTTAGGCATTATCTGAAAACACCCTACTTTAAAGAAAGCCTTAGAGATTAACATTAGGTTGATTGCAAAAATTCCAGTAATAGAAAAACAAATGACAAGTAACAAGGACACAGAAAAAAATCATAAGACAAAAATTATCAAAAAGATCCTGTCAAGCTAGAGACTTTAGTTTGTAAGCCTTAAACCTCATTTGAAGGAGATGGAAATATACAAATGAACCATAAGGACATACATGTATTTCAACTACATGCTTTCTGAATGCCTGTGACTTTTTAAAGTCTTTATTAAGGCGTTAACATTAGGATGACTGCAAAACTTCCCAATAATGGAAAAAAAAAAACAGATAAAAAGGTCACAGGAAAAAACCTCATAGACAAAAAACATCAAAAATACCCTGACAAGATGCAACAAAGTCAAGAAGATTTGGGATCTTTGCTTGGAAGTGTTTACATGGATATTTTTATACCTCAAAAAGTATTCTGCAGGTAGGCAGCAAATGTTGGAGGTGTGACGGGGAAGAAAGAGGTAACAGGGAACATATTTTCTGGGAGTGTAACGAGGTTTAAAAGAAGGCAGGATTTGATTGAGGTATGTAATGTTTGACTGACAATGACTGAACAGATTGTAAGTGATGTATAGCGTTTGCAACTACAACTGTGTCAAAGTGGCTTGTAGTGTGTAATATTTGCAACTGGACAGGGTGGTTTGATTTCATTTATATAAATATAAGATTGTCTATGTCATATATACGTGATAATTTAATAAAGATGTTTTCTTGTTAAAAATAATACCCTGACAAGCCATGGAGTTCACTGAATGCCGTAATAAATTCTTGTAAAAAAACATAATGCACTTATTAGGTAAAGATATATTCACACACACACACACACACACACACACACACACACAGATATATATATATGTATGTATATATGTATATATATGTATATATATATATATATATATATATATATATATATATATATATATATATATATATATGTCTATATATGCATACATATTAACGTATATTGTCTAGCTGACAGGAATGGCCCATGGACACAGTGTCATTTTCATGTGAAACATAAGAATAATCATAAGATAATAGTATTGCAGCAAAATCTGAACAGCTGACAGTTTAGAAAGAAAATGTTATGATCAAATACAAAGTGAGTATGAGTTTTAACTATGCTTCCCAAACCAGACAAGGACCCTAGGGATAGATACCATGTGGATGTCATACCTAGGTTTAATGCATGAGTGATCAACACATGGGTGTCAGATCCAAGTATGAAGCATGAGTGACCGACAGAGAGTGTGATAACAAATGTATGATTTACATTATTTTATACAAAGGTCCAGACTGCAGTATCTCGGAGAATTCACTTTTTTCTGAAATGTGGCAATCTTGGAGTAGTACTAAGTACCAGGTTCATGTTGTCTTATTGGTATCTATTAATTCTTCCAGGCCCAGTTCTCTGATGCAAAGGGATGGAGTCCTGACTGCAACCCAGGTGAGTCAGGTTTGATTTGTAGCTCTAGCACTGAATGAATTAGACAGGGAAGGGTATGGGGTGAAGGGATATGGCCTACTTGGGAATAGAAGACTTATGCTCATTCAGGGCCACACTGGGTGGTACACTTTCCCTGGTGGAGACAAGAGGCCACTACTTTTTTTTTTGGGGGGGGGGGGGTCCCTGCATCATCCTACTTGCACTCTTACTCAATGCTCCATGTCTGCCAGGGTGGGTCAGCTACTTCTCATCCCCACAAACTTCCTCTGATACTACCAGGGGCCAGTTGTGGAGCTTAAGGGCATCCTTGGGACCTTGGCCATCACCATTCCACCGGGGTTTCTGTTATGCCCTACCTACCTTTCCCCTGTCCAGTGCAGCCGTGTGATGATACTCGAGGATTGGACATGCAGTGGAGATGGATGGCATATATCCTTGCCTCCACAGCAGCTCAGCTATTCCCAGCACCATTTAGCCCTCTTTGAGCCATGCCTATTTAATGCAGTATCCTCAGCCTCTACCAGAGATCACTGCAGGGAATTCCCATGCAACCGCCCATCCTTCCCCACACTCCTTCTCTCACCTGGACCACTAATGAGCCACTGAGCTACTAATGGAACCTGGTTGGACTGGGATGTAGTCAGGTCTTTATACCTTTACAACACTGAAGTGGCTTGACAAAATATCACTACTTATGCTTAAAGGGGAGGGTCTGCTTGTGAGGAATACACTTTATGGAAGTGAGGGACATCCTCTGTGGTCATCCTATTGCACATCCCTTCCCAGCAATTCTCTGAGTAGATGTACAAGATAGGGCTTTTAAAAATACTGTCCTTCCCCATTAACCCTCATCTCACTGATAGGGAACAAATGGGTCAAATGACCCTGGGAAGGTAGGCTGATGATCAACAGATATTGTGGTAGAGGTATAGCAAAACAATACAATTTATTAGTGCTTTCAGACCTGTCATTTTTCTGCCTGTGCTTAAGGCATTGCCGGGCACCATCCAGACTTTACTGTTTTGCATGCTTTCTTCTTCCAGTCCACCCACCCCAGTTGTCCTTCTCCTGGTCTCTGCTTCTTTTCATGACCTTCTTACAAAACTAATAATGTCTACATTTTGCTGTTCCAGTTCTGCCTCTGCTGTGCTTCTTCTGTCCAATATCTTCATTCATTGTTGTCAGCTTTTTACCTTTTTTCTTCCTCCACCTTGTGCTTCTTAACTTTAGTGATTAGTCATTTTCCCCACCACTGGGATATCTTCCTCACCACATGATTGCACTGATTGTCAGTTTTGCCTTTCCTCTGGTTAACTTCTCCGTTTCCAGTTTGTATCTTCCTTCCAGTTCTCTCTCTCTCTCCCTTGATGGTGCTTCCACCTGCCCAGCCATCTTTAATCTAGACTCTCCTTCTCCTTCGTTAATTCTGCCATATTTACTCCATCCACTCTACCCATGTACTTCTCAGCTACTTACAGACCTTCGTCTAACCTGCATTGAGACTTAACTACCACTGCATCTCTGCTTCCCTCTGTCTGATCTGTCAGCCATTCCACTACTGTTTGCATTTCCATTTTGCATGCTCCCTGTCTGTCCCTACTACCTTTGCTTGAATTCTATTTTGCCTTGCTCTGACTTCTGTCTGCCACTCCCAACTAATCCTGTTTGTTATTTTCATGCAGCCTCTTACCTTTCATTTTCTTTTAATACCTACTTTCCTGCCTGCAAACCCACCTCCATTTCCTGTACCCAGGCTATTCTTTAAAACTCTTCCATTCTACAACATTCCTCAACCCCTGCCTCAGTAGACTTGACCATCTAATCCATCTGTAGCCTATATGCATTCAGCACTGCTTCTCCATCATGTCTAACTTGCCCTCCTTTGTTTGTGACTCTTACCTTTCTAACATAAATTGGCTGCCTTATGCTTTCAATCTTAGTAGCCAGGCCTTCCCCGCCTGTATACTGACAGTCTTTCTGTTCTTATCGTGTTAGTCCTGTTTCCTCTTCTACCCAACTCCTTCTCTGTAGATGTTATGACCTACTCCATCCATGTGGGTTGTTTTATTCTGCTGTGAATTCCCTGTTTTAGTTCCCTAATTGAATTTAGTCCCTTAACTTATTTAAATATCTGTATGTACAGTCTGATATGCCTATTACCGTCTGTGCACTAAGCTTTACCTACACTATCTGTAACCTGTCTGCGAATATGCTTTCTGTTTCCTTTTTAGACAAACTGTCTGACCTGGTACTTATGGTGTGTCTCCCAGTTCATTTCTTCCTTTTTGTCCTTCTCTGAGGCACAGACATCTTTTTCTTTCTTCTTTGTGCTGCTTTGACAGTCACTCTATTTAAAAGTACCTAACTGGAGGTCTCCAGCTGTCCGATGTGTAAAATCATTTGACTTAATGATAGTGCAGCGGGTAAGATCTTTTGTTTCCATAGGACATACTGATTTATCTCTCAGGAAGCTCTTTGGAGTGCAGTTTATGTCTGCCTTAAAGTGTGCACAAGTACCATTTAGTTTGCTTGCAAAAGCTGCTCAGTCCTTCTGCCTGCATGTAGCCACTGCTGCTACTAATTACTTTGGTCTGCATGCATTGGTCTGTGCCTTCCTGACTATAAGTGACTTTCTACATGCACCAGTGCATGCCTCTACTTACTCCTGGATCCACCTATCTGCTCCTCCTTCATTGTAGTTTGATGATTTTCAAAGGATCCCTTGCTCAGAGCTACCTGATTTACCCAGGGGATTACTGGAACACAAGGGTTCAGACTTCTAGATACCATGGGGGATTAATAGCTCTCCCAAACTTCTGAAAGTCTTGCCTTGCTACAAAATAAAGTTCCTGCTGTTTGTCATTCATGACTATTAATATAAATGGTGGCTTCAAGAAAGAGGAGGGCAAAGGTGAAACCTTTCTTTGTGTGGTAAACGTGAGCGATTCTTAGACTGCTCTCCTGCTGCATCGATACACAGGCACTAGCTGCCGTATGGAGAACACTCTTGCTGGAGAATCCATATGCTAATATGGTAATCATGGGGAGGGGCATATTCTAAACAGCCATGTGCTGTCTGCCGGAAATGGCATCATCTCCTCCTCCCAACAAATTCCAACACATGTGAGAGATGCAACCATATAGCCAAACTGGAGGCAAAGCTCTCTCAACTCAGTACTGGCGTAACCAGTCAGGAGGAGAAGGAAACCACACTCACTACAATTCCAGTCTCACATAGACCTACCATGACAACAAACCAAACACATAAACACACAAAAACATACTCGGAGACTCTAAATAAAAATCTGCCTAAGCAGCAGAGACCTCCAAAGCAGACACCCAAGCAACCGCTACCCCAAAACAAAACACGTGCAACACATAGCTCACAAAGCCAGTGTGCTGAACAGTCACAGCCCTTAAGGCTAAACAACACACCTGATACACTTGTAATAGGTGACTCTATCGTCAGGCACACTGACGTCCCGCTCACCAGGATGAACAAGGAGAAGGTCATGGTGAGCTGCCTGTCGGGCGCTAGGATCCGCCACATAACACAAGCACTCAGGTCACTCCAAGGCAAGTACAAATATGACTCAGTCATTGTCCATGCTGGTGTGAATGACCTGAGACGTACCTCCCTGGACTACATGAAAAGAGACATAGAGGAGCTCTCTGAGCATGTAGCCCAGGCCGGTATGACCCTGACCTTGAGTAGCATCTTACCCTCACCAAGAATGATGCCACAATATGAAGACAAGATGATCAATTTCAACAATTGGCTTAAGTATTGATGTCATTCAAAGGGGATTCAATGCCTGTCAGCCTGGGATGACATGCTCGACAAGCCAAGATGCTTCGCTAGGGACGGCTTGCACCTGTCAACCCTGGGCTTACAGATATTGGCAAAGGCTCTGCTACCCCCATAGTGCCTTTTGTAGGCAAGGTTCAAAAGACAAACCCACCTCCATAGGTATCACAAGGGATAAGAAACTAAGAGAAATGCTACTCAACGCCAGAAGTCTAAACCTCAAGATGCACGCACTCGAAACTCTCCTTAGCATGGAAAACATCGATATCTGTGCAGTAACAGAAACCTGGTTCAAGGCTCCCGAGAGCACCCCAGCACTACCAGGTTATACCTCATACCATGCTTTTCGCCCCAAAACTTGGACCGAACCACAAAAGGAAGGGGAGTATCAATATTAGTCAAAGATACCCACACCTCCAGGTTGGTGGCACAGCACAAAGCATCAGAGACTATCCATGTGCAACTAACAGTGGGTAAAACTGCCTTCCAGTTTATAGCCTGCTACAGACCACCCTCCCAAACACAGGAACCCCACTCGGCCTTCCTGAGAATACTGGAAAATATGAAGGTCTCTCCAAACACCATTATATTGGGCGACTTCAACTACCCAAACATAGACTGGGAGCATTACTCTAGCTCCAACACCCTAGCCCAAAGGTTCCTAGAATTTATAAACTCAAATGCTATGGAACAACTTGTTAGCACTCCCACAAGAGGGAAAAACATACTGGACCTGATCATCACCAACATGGGGACACTATGCTCCAGACCAGAAGTGTATCCCTCACTGGTACGATCAGACCATAAACTAATCTCACTGGATATTCACATCCCGACCCCACCCCCTGCCCAGAAAACCACAGTGAAAAACTTCGCTAAAGCAAATTTCACACGCCTCAAAACCGAGGCGGAATCCTTCAAAGCCCCCGGGCCTGCGGAAAATACGGCCCAGACCGCAGAATCCTTTATAAACGCATTCTGTGAACACCTTCAGGAATGCATGGATCATGCAATCCCAAATAAAACCAAGACCCAATCCTCCAAAGGCAGACGTCCTGTCTGGTGGACCCAGCCATAAACAAACTATACAACAGAAGGAGGAAGCTACTACATGATAGAGCAAAATCCCAAAAAGGGAAGGCATCTCTGATCAGTATTAGCAAAAAACTACGGGCACTCATAAAATCGTCTAAGGCCAGCTTCGAGAGAAAAATTGCACAGGACACTAAGGATAATCACAAGGCTTTCTTTAGTTATATTAGGAACCTGGGTGGGAATTCCCAGATATGCACAGAATTAGTCCAAAATGACAAAAAATACACCGAGCCCACAGATATTGCCAACATCCTAGCTGACAGGTTCAGTGCAAACTCCCCCCCTCCCCACCAAAAGGGCAAATATCTATCCCAACAGAGTGCTGCCCCCCTGACATCTCAGACGCTCAGGTAAGAGCCGCCCTCTCCAAAGCAAAAAACACAGCATCAATGGGACCAGATGGTGTCCCGGGCTGCGTCCTACATGAACTCCAAGTAGAGCTAAGCCCAAACATAAAACTACTGTTCAATCTTAGCCTTACTACAGGATATGTACCCAAAGAGTGGCGTAGAGCAACAGTGGTCCCTCTCCACAAAGGTGGTGCCTCAACGGATCCTGGAAACTATCGCCCCATAAGCCTGACTAGCTTGGTCTGCAAAGCTATGGAAAGGATCATCATGGACCTCATAAATAAAGATATTGGGGACCTACAGACACTGGATCCTACCCAGTTCGGCTTTGTTAAGGACAGATCCTGCCTCTTAAACCTGGTTGATTTCTTTGAAACAGTCACCAAGGCCATTGACGAGGGGAAGGTGGTCCACACAGCCTACCTGGACCTCGCAAAAGCCTTCAATACAATACCCCACTCGGGCATTATAGATAAGCTCACCAGCTTAAATATAAACCCCTATGTCACTAGATGGGTTGCAAACTGGCTCAATGACAGAACCCACATGGTTAGAATTGCTGGAGCCATGTCAGACTCCAAACCAGTTACAAGTGGCATCCCACAAGGCTCAGTCCTGGGACCTCTCTTGTTCGGTATATATTTCTCGGTACAGGCCAACACGGAAGGACTGTGGCTGACCAAGTTCGCAGATGACTGCAAACTGGGCCATAATCAACTCTCCAGCCGACACAAGCATCCTCCAAAAGGGCCTCATAGAAACAGACAACTGGTGCCAGAGCCATGGCCTCAAGCTAAATGCCAAAAGTGTATAGTCATCCCCTTTGGCAAAAACAAAGTGCCCACAAATTACCACATAGGTGGTAATCCATTAAGTACAGAAGATGTCATTAGGGACCTGGGGACCCAAGTTGATAGCAATCTCTCATTTGACAACCACGTGGCCAAAGTGGTTAGAAAAACATTTTATATAGCCCACCTAATCATGAAGGGATTCACATCTAGATCAGGGGAGGACATCGTGCCTCTTTACTCATCCCTCATCAGGCCCATAATTGAGTACAATGCCCCTTTTGGGATGTACCTTACCAGACACTTGCAGCAACTGGAAAGGCCCCAAAAGTACCTCACCAAGAGGATCAAAGGGCTCAAACAGATGCCATATGCTGCCCGGTTAAAGAAACTCCAGCTCTACTCAGTGGCATACCGCCTGCTCAGAGGCGATCTGTGCCTGACGTATAAAGCCATGTCCAACCTGGAATTAATAGACATGCTGCACCTCAGAAAATCCAAATCCCATCGAGCTACGCCCTCGAGAGACTTGAACCTCAGCACTGAAATAAATAGGACATGCTGGAGGGACAGATTCATAACCCAGAGGCTCCCTTCACTCTGGAATAAAATCCCAGTCCAGGTTAGGCAGAGTCCCACATTGACTCTCTTCAAGAGGAATCTTGATGAGTGGATGGGAGATCGTAGGTTTACCCCGGCTATCACGTCTGTGTCACTGTTAGACAGAGGCACAGTATACTAACCTCAAAAAAAGGCATAGCAAAATTAATTTAAAATGGGTGGCGAAAGCCAAACACACTCTGGCTAGGCTTATAAATGCCCTAGGGCAGATAGCCTAGTATGAACCTATGAACCTATTAATATACAGTTTTGCAGAAATGTGATTTTAATGAAACTAGAATCAGTAGTTTTATAAATAGTTACCCTGCTTATTACCTAGTTATATAGTAGATGGATGTCATGTTGCATGCCTTATAAATTTAGTTATATTGTAAATATTTACTAATCTCAATTAATTAAATTTGCATCTTCATGAACACTTATGTAATTGCATGGATAATTAGGATTCATTAAAGACACCATAATTGTCCCTTATATCTGTAATGTGCTTTATTGTTCATACAAAAAGAAATCACAGTCCAAAATGAATTACTTCAATGGGTCGAACATAGTTGTCGCATCTTAGAACTAAATAGTCATTTAGGCAGTGCATATCATGGCGTGTTCATATATGAGTTGTTTACATCCATTGCTATCACTGCTGTTTGCCAGGAACATGGATTCATTGCACTTTTCTTTATGTGTGTGTGTGTGTGTGTGTGTGTGTGTGTGTGTGTGTGTGTGTGTGTGTGTGTGTGTGTGTGTGTGTGTGTGTGTGTGTGTGTGTGTGTGTGTGTGTGTGTGTGTGTGTGTGTGTGTGTGTGTGTGTGTGTGTGTGTGTGTGTATATATACACATTTTTTTTACTTTTATTTGAGATTTTGTGTAAACATTATTGTAGACTATGGAAAGGCTGGCCAAATTTAGCAGAGGGTGTCCTTGTAGCCTTTAGCCTATAGAAGAGAGACCCATAACTGTAATTATGTATCTCAAGCACACCATAAATTACCAGACTGATGGGGTGTAATACCTGTAAGTAATTATAAGAATCACATGTAATCCTTCCAACATGTAATAACTCATACAGACAAGAGTTACTCTGACTTTTCTTAAAGCTCTGGAGATAGTAATCCATATTTTTATGACACACCATGTGAATATTTCCACATAAGTTTGCTATAACCTGTTACCATACTGATTCATTACTTGTATCTTTTATCAGCAACCAAATCCTTATGCTCTCCTGACAATATAAACTGCAGCTAATGTGAAGTTTACTGGAATAATGCTCAAAAAGTTCATTCACCATTTTTTTTCAAAAGCTAGCAGTTATATATTCTGCACAAAGCTTGGTACCCCAGAGAACCTTTCGGACACTTCATCACAGTCTAAGGAAACATTACCTAAAGATTTAGACTAAATGTGTTTAAATTGATAATAAACTACTCAGTATTTGCAGGGCAAATGGAGGAAATAACACTCTTAGTTTATTTTCATGAAATAGTTTTAGTGAGAGTTTGAATTTACTGCTGCTTAAAGTATTTGAATTAACTAGTCCAGTAGTCAGCATGTGATTACCTAATGGGATATTTGCTTATGCACTACTGTCTGCAGCAGTCCCTTTTCACTGATTCCTGTTCTGGTACTTTGTTTGGGCTAGCAATCATTTTTTCTGAAGACGTATGATATACAATATAGCTTTTTTCATAGACAATGGGCATGAGCAGTCATTAATTTCCACTTTTTATCTTGTTACATGTTGCTTAATGTCACATCTTTCTGTCTATGTTTGTGTGTGTGTGTGTGTGTGTGTGTGTGTGTGTGTGTGTGTGTGTGTGTGTGTGTGTGTGTGTGTATATATATATATATATATATATATATATATATATATATATATACATACACACATGCACACAAACATATAGGGCAGGATTCACGATGGCTTGCACGGAGTCTAAGTGTCGTGTAAGACTCCATGCAGCCATCGCGGTCCAGGAACAGCCCGAAATACCATGTAAGAGACCAGCTAAAATGTCTCTTACACGGGCAGGGCATGGATATGCTAATTACCTCACTTGCAGCAGAAAGGCATGCAAATGAGGTAGATTAGCGATCCACGAAGCTGAAACCAGCCAGTGTAAGAGTCGTGTTAGGTGCAGAAATGTACTCAGTTGACAACTGAGTACGTTACTGCAAATAACACAATGGAGCCATGACAGCTCCAAATAAAGTGTGCATATGTATCAGGCAGCATGCCAATGGCCAAATATGTGGCCATTTGCACGGTAACCCGATGCAAACATGAAATATATATTTTTTTTTCGGCGATCGGTGAGGTTTAAACGCAGCGCAGCCCTGCGTAAACGGGCTGCACTATATAAAACATAAATATAAAGGTTTGAAACCCACAAATGTGGGTTTTATGTAATGCATGGATTTGCAATGCAGGGACTAGCAGACCGAAAACAACATGGCCACCGTTTAGTGGTTGCTAAGGGGGGAAGCTGAGTGTAAGACACGTAACTAAGCATTAGTAGGCAATCCTATGTAAATGAGTGGTAGGGTAGTGAATCACACTGTCACATAGCAAATGAGCACATTGCGTGTAGTGTAAGAGTTAGATAAGGGGGGAGTAACAGAGTAGGAGATAGGTGACATCACAGGGGGGAATGTCAGAAAGAAATCAAGCTCATTGGAGCAAAGTGGTATGTGAAAGATGTCAGTCACACAGCATAGAAAGAGGAGTGTCAACAGATAAGCATGGGAAAGTCAAGAAATGGAAGGTGTACACTGTGGCCAACACCAAAGTTTCTTGCTGTGCGTGCATGCGCACGTGTGCGCGCTGGGAGGCGCAAGTAAGACAGAGTGCGCACGTGTAAGGCAGAGTAAGCATGTAGGTGCCTGTTTAAAGATCTGTAAACCTGTTTGCGCTAGTGTGCGCACGTTTTAACCTGAATAAGCTGATTCTAGTCCATGTAAGCATGTGTGCGCTCACGGTAGCCACTGTGAACGTGTTTCCGCTGGTATGCGCGCTGCTCCCCCCCTGAGGAAACAGAGAGGAAAAAGGAAGCAGAAGAAATAGTAGGAAGCTAGCAGGGAAAACTGGTAGAGCTAGCAGGTGAAAACAATTAGAAGCAGGCAATTACACAGGCAGAATACTAGCCCAGCCCAGCACTTAAAACACTGCAAACAGCATTGCAGTATGTTTCTCTCAAGAAACACTGCAAGACAGGAGCAAGCTATTAGAAGTGAAAACTGAAAAAGCTGCACTTAGACCAAACATGCTAGGGGCTGCCATAGCTGTTATAAGGAGGCATAGGAGACTTGCTGAGGGTGGTGACAATGCAAATGCTGCCAGACAACCCACAGTGATGAGACGGAGAAGAGTGTACAGGCCCAAGGTCACCTACCAGGCGTTACATGAGCTGGAGATAGTGGAGCACTGTAGAGTGGACAGAGACCTCCTGCAGCAAATTGTTGAGCTGTGCAGGCCACGCCTCACACACAGAACCAACAGAGGGGAACCCATCCCAGTGGAAACCAAGGTATGTGTTGGCCTAAGAATACTAGCAACAGGTACCTTCCAGAGACTAACTGGTGATATGATGGGGATATCACAGGCATCAGCCTCCAGGGTACTGCACCAGTTCCTGGATGCCATGTCAGCACATGTCGGTGAGCATGTATATTTCCCCAATTCCTGTGAGGTATTGGCCAGCAATATGCGTCTCTTCTATTAAATAGCGGAATACCCTGAGGTAGTGGGTGCAATAGACTGCACGCACATACGCATCAAAGCACCAGCCGGTGAGCGGGGTAGGGCCTACATTAACCGCAAGGGCTTCCCCTCCATCAACTGCCAGGTCGTGTGTGATGCCCAGGACATAATAATGAATGTGTGTGCTGGCTGCCCTGGGAGCTACCATGATTCCCATATCTGGCATTTCACGCAGCTGTACCAGACATTTGCCAATGGGGACATCCCACATGGTCACCTAGTGGGGGATGCTGGATATGCACTGGAGCCGTGGCTGATGACACCCATCAGAAACGCACACACACCTGAACAAGAACGCCATAATGAGGCACACGCACAAACACGAAATGAAATAGAGCGTGTGTTTGGGCTGCTCAAGTCACAGTTCCGGTGCCTGGACACATCTGGTGGAGCCTTGCAGTACTCACCAACTACATGTACCCAAATTGTCATGGTATGTGCTATGCTACATAATATGATTCTGCAAAAACAGCTGCAGCAGGACCAGCACAGGGCCGGAACAGACAGCCCCCCACCATTGCCAAGGCCATCACAGGCAGAGCTCGACTCTGAGGAGGAACAACCTGAGCCTGCCCCAGTAGGCAGAAGGAGGCGTGTCCAGTATGCCCTGGCCTTGGCAAAGAGGCAACGCATAGCACATACACTGGCTCAGTAGGAACCCTGGGAATGATACCCCTCTCTGACTCACTCATATAGTAACAGGGATGCCTAACATGACACAACCTGCTCTCAAACATGTACAGGGAGTGTAGTATGTGCATCCGACAAAGGCAGCCCTGCAGCACCACCTGAGGCATGATTGCCGTGTGTTAAGCAATGTAACACCATCTAGTATATGCAAACATGAAGACCCTGCCTAACATCTCACCCTCACCAAGCATGGTGCCACACTATGAAGACAACAAGATCAAGTACAATAATTGGCTGAAGTATTGCTGTTAGCAAGGGGGAACAAATGGCTGACAGCCTGTGATGACATGCTGAGCAAGACATGATGCCCCACCTGCTAGGGATGGCACGCACACAGCACACCTGGCTGTATGGATACTGGCAAAGGCTGTTGTCACCCCCACTGTGCCTTGAATAGGTAAGGCTGGAAACACAAACCCACCACCATAGGTAGCACAAGGGATAACAACCTGGACGTAATGCTACCCAACACCAGAAGTCTAACCTGCAAGGTGCATGCAGACCAAACCCACCACAGCATGGAGAATGGTAATATCTGTTCTGTAACAGAAACCTGGGTCAAGGCCCAGAAGAGCACCCTAATACTACCAGGTTATGCCTCATACCATGCTCTACAGCTCCAAAACATGGAGCACACTACAATAGGAGTGTGGCTATCAGTAATTGTCAAGGATAACCACACCCCCAGGTTGGTACCACAGCAAGAAGCAGCATGGACTATCCACGGGCAAGTAACAGTGGCTCAAACTGCGTCCCTGTTTGCAGCCTGCTACAGACCACACTCACAAACCCAGGAACCCCAGCCAGCCTTCCTGAAGACACTGCAGAGTATGAATGTCTCAACAAATACCAAACAAGGCACACACAAAGTATGACATAGGTGGCAATCCATTATGTATGGAAGAAGTAATCAGGGACCTAGGGACACAAGTGGACAGTAACCCATCATGTGACACTCACATTGCCAAGGTGGCCAGGAAGACCTGCTATATTTCCCACCTTAATATGAAAGGATGCACATGTAGATCAAGAGAGGTCACTGTGTCCCCATACTCTTCCCTTATCAGACCCATACATGACAACAATGCCCCAGTTCGGATGTACCTTACCTTACACCTGCAGCAGTTAGAAATACCCCAAATGTACCCCACCAAGAGGATAAAGGGTCCAAACATTCGTCATCTGCTGCCTGGCTGAAGAAACCACAGCCCAATTCACAAGCATACTGCCCAGTCAGAGGCGATGTATGCCTGATGTACAAGGCCATGTCCAATCCAGAATGAATGGACATGCTCCACTGCAGAGACCCCAAATCCAGCAGAGACACCACAGTGAGATATCTGAACCTCCACACATAGATAAATAGGATGTGCTGGAGGGACAGATCCATAACCCAGAGGCTCCTTACACTCTGGAACAGAATCCCACTCCATGATAGGCTGAGCTCCACACTCATACTCAACAAGAGAAATCTGGTGAAGTGCATGGGAGATAGTAGGTGTACACTGAGGGCCATCCCTGTGTCACATCTAGTAAAGTAAACCCTAAATGGGCATAATATGCACATTGCAAGGGGTGTCGAAACTCACACACAGTCTGTCCATGCTCAAACATGGCCAGGGCAGATAGCCTAGTATGACCTATGAACCTATGATGATACAAATTGTGCAGGACACAAAGGATTATCACACAGCTGTCCTAACTGATGGTAGGAACCATGGTGATAATCCACAGATATGCTCTGCAGTACTCAAATATCACAAACAATACACCAAACCCACACACATTGCCAGCATCCAACCTAACAGATTCTTTGCAAACTCCCCACCAGAACCATACTGCCAAATATCTATCCCAGCAGAGTGCTGGCCCCCTGACATTGCAGATGCTGAGGTAACAGCCAGCATCTACAAAGCACACCACACAGCATCAATGGTACCAGATGGTGTCCTGGGTTGTGTCCAACAAGTACTGTAAGAAGAATGGAACACCAAATAGCACTACTGCGCACTATCAGTCGTACCACAGGATATGTACCCAAAGAGCAGTGTACAGCAACAGTGGTCCCTCACCAGAAATGTGGTGCCTGAATGGATACTGCAAACTATCACCCCTCAACCCTGTCTATCTAGGTTGGCAAAGTAATGGAGAGGATGATCATGTATCCCAGGAATAACAAGATTGGGTACCTACAGACATTGGACCCTACCCAGTGTGGCTTTCATAGGGCAGATCCTGCCCCTTAAACATGTCTGACTCATGTGAAACATGCACCAAGGCCATTGATGTGGGGAATGTGGTTCACACAGCCTATCTGGACCTTGCTAAACCCTTCCATACAATACCCTAGTTGGTCAGTACAGATAAGCTCACCAGCCTAACTATAAACCCCTATCCAAGTAGATGGGTTGCAAACCAGCTCAAGGACAGAACTGACCTGGTCAGACATGCTGCAGCCATGTCAGACTGCAAACCAGGTACAACTGGCATCCCACAAGGCATGGTCCTGGGACCTCTCTTGTATGCTATATATGTCACATAGGTACAGGCCAACATGGAAGGACTCTGTCTGAACAGGTTCGCAGAAGACTACAAACTGCCCACCATATTGGACCCTCCAGCTGACACAAGCATTCTACAAAAGGCGCACATAGAAAGAGACAAGTGGTGCCACAGCCATGTCAACAAGCTAAATGCAGAATAGTGTATAGTCATCCCCTGTGGAAACACAGTACATGGCCAGAAATTTCCACATAGGTGTTAACTCAGTAAGTACATCAGGAGCAATAAGAGACCTGGGGACACAAGGTGATAGATATCCTGCATGTGACAACCATGTGTCTGTAGTGGTTACAGAAACATACCATATACCCACCTAATCATGAAGGTAAGCACAGCTAGGTCAGGGTAGGTCAATGTGCCTCTCCAGTCATCCATCAGCAGCCTCACAATTGCGTACAATGGCCCTTGAGGGATGTACCTTAGCAGACACCTGCATCAACTGGAAAGACCCCACAAATACCCCACCCAGAGGATCACAGAGCTGTAACAGATGCCATGTGTCGCCTGATTAAACAAACTGCAGCTCCACACAATGCCATACCGCCTGGCTGGAGGTGATCTGTGCCTGATGTATAAAGCCATGACCAAGCTGGTATCAAAGGACATTTGGCACCATGTAAAATCTGAATGCTGGTGACTTATGCAGATGACAGACCTGAACCCCAGCACAGACATAAACAGGACATGCTGTACCGATTGCTCCATAACCCAGAAGCTCACTCCACTCATGACTAAACTCCCAGTACAGGTTATCCAGGGAGTCCCTCATTGACTGTCATCCAGAGGAATCATGATGACTGGATGGGAGATGGTAGGTGTACCCTGGATATCACCTGTATGTCACAGGTAGACAGAGGCACAGCACACTAACCTTGACATATGTCATGGCAAACACCAGTAAATGTGTGTTGAAGGACAAACACCCTCTGACTAGCATTACAAATGGCCTAGGGCACATGGCCATTGTTTGTCACTGTCCACACAAGTTGTGGAATACATTAACAATGTCGGACAATCATGTACTATGCTGTCCATATCTGAACTAAATGCAACATGGTCATATCTGCACAACTGGCCCTCAACCAGTCTGGTGTGCTCACTATAAATATTACAAGCAGTGATAGGACTGAAACCGATGATACTGTCCACCACAGTGAAAGTACTGAACCAGTACACTATACGACAATACACTGTCTGGTCAGTAGGAAAGGATGTTGACAACTGCATGCAAACTATCCCATGGCAACCCTGCAGGCACAGCATAATGCCTGTTAGGTTCAGACACAAAGCAGTTGGGCAGTAAGAACACAACCTGACGTCCAACACTCAACTGTACATGTGAAATATAGATGAAGTCCACACACAAACACAAATGTGGTGGACCACAGATCCCAACATAAGGAAAGTTCACACTGGGCATGCTCGCACACATAGATAAATGAGACGTGTCACTCAAGAAGCCATAGAAACTGTGAACTGGGCATGCTCACACACTTAGGCCATGTCACAGTTCAGCAGTTGCACACACATATCTGGCATTTGTATGTGTTAACACAGGAACCTCCCAAAATACAGAAATCTGCCCAGTGCACACAGTGAAATTACAACAGAGGCATAAGTAAAGTACTGTATCCCACTCATATGCAAACATCTGCCACAGTACACAAGTTGTTCATAGAGATAGGGAAAGCTATGGCAATAAAGACCCACAAACAGTATATGAGCAACAGATACTTGCATCTGACAGGTAAACATATGGCCGTAGAGTGCAATACTAGGCTGTTGTCCCTAGGGAATACAGAAGGCTATCCACAGTGTATTTGGTGTCTGCCTCTGCAGTACAGTAGGCCACTGTGCGTGTGCAAAGTTAATGCATAGATATGCTCTCCCCCGTACTGATGGATAGTAACAGATGTACATACCTCTTCATACATAATGATGTCAGCACACTATACATATGTCAGGAGCACAAATGATATCCAGTAATTTGAATAGCGCGCTCAGCTACTGTGTCTCCCACAAGTATCATAATATAGTTAGGTAGGGGTTTGAATCCTGCAAGTGCTCAGTGACTGTGGGGGGGGGGAGTAGTGTGTGTGCCATTCCATGTGTAAGAAAAATGTCCCCTTTGGCAACTAGTACAACACAACACATGCTGCATATTCCACTGTCTAAACACTGATGATGTCAGCACCCTATAAGTACAGCAGGAGAAAGCAAGCCTCCCAGTAATGCAAATAGCATGCTCTGCTACTGTATTTCTCACAAGTGTCATACCATAGTTAGGTAGGGGTTTGAATCCTGCAAGTGCTCAGTGTGTGTGTGACTGTGGGGGGGGGAGTAGGGTGTGTGCAATTTATGTGTAAGAGAAATGTCCCTTTTGGCAACTAGTACAACACAACACATGCTGCATATTCCACTGTCTAAACACTGATGATGTCAGCACCCTATAAGTACAGCAGGAGAAAGCAAGCCTCCCAGTAATGCAAATAGCATGCTCTGCTACTGCGTCTCTCACAAGTGTCATAACATAGTTAGGTAGGGGTTTGAATCCTGCAGGTGCTCAGTGTGTGTGTGACTGTGTGGGGGAGTATTGTGTGTGCAATTTATGTGCAAGAGAAAGGTATCACATGGGATAGGACACTAATAGTAATGCTACTCAACACCAGCAGTGTAAACCTCAAGATGCATGCAGTGGAAACTGTCCTTAGCATGGGGAACAGCAATATCCATGCAGTAACAGACTCCTGGTACAAGGCTCCCAGGTGCACCCCATCACTGCCAGGTCATACCTCATACCATGCTTGTCGTCCCCTACACATGCACCAAGCCAGAACAGGGGGGATGTATCCAAAGGCACCTCAGATACACACACCCCCAGGTTGGTGGCACAGCACAAAGCATCAGAGCCTATCCATGTGCAACTAACAGTGGGTTAGACTGCCTTCAGGTTCATAGCCTGGCACACACCACCCTCCCATAACCAGGAAACCCACTTGGCCTTCCTGACAAGCACCATTATATGGGTGGACTGCAACTACCCAAACATAGAGTGTGAGCATTACTCTAGCTCTAAGACCCTAGCTGAAAGGTTCCTAGCATTCATTCCCTGCATTGCTATGGAACAACTTGTTACCACTCCCACAAGAGGTGAAAACATGCTGCACCTGTTCATCACCAACATGTGGACTATATGCTCCAGACCAGTCGTGTATCCCTCGCTGGTAGGATGACACCATCTACATCTCACACTGTATATTCACATACCACATGCAGCCCCTGCACAGAACACCACAGTCATACAGTTGTCTAATGCAAATTCCATGTATTCACATGAGGCAGGCTTCGGACATGGGAACTATTGAAGGTCACAGGTACATATGTGTATGTGGCACACATACATCATGTGTGCATTGACATTACTGATATAATGTATGTCGTGCAATATTGGGAACAACACCCCACACACATGGACAAACTGTGTGACAAAAACACACATGGCGTTTGTAGGATACAAACCCCTACCTAACGATGTTATGATACTTGTGAGAGACGCAGTAGCAGAGTGTGCTATTTGCATTACTGGGAGGCTTGCTTCCTCCTGCTGTACTTATAGGGTGCTGACATCATCAGTGTTTAGACAGTGGAATATGCAGCATAAATTGCATACACCCTACTCCCCCCCACACAGTCTCACACACACACTGAGCACTTGCAGGATTCAAACCCCTACCTAACTATGGTATGACACTTGTGAGAAACACAGTAGCAGAGCATGCTATTTGCATTACTGGGAGGCTTGTACGACTTTCAGTAGGTAACAGTGCATATATGCAGGCACTATAAGCCTGTACCCAGACATTCACAGGTCAGACGGGCTGAATCCAGCCCCACCCCCCACAAGTGTACAGACCATGTACCTTCGTAATGTAGAATAACTGGCCTGAAACCCAAGTGCTCATACCTGTAATAATACACATTTCGAATAACAGACACTGAGCCCTCACTCAGCAGTTCCAGACTTAGTAGGATGTATGCTACCTGTCCTGGCACCACAGTATCCTTGACATGTATGGAGACTCTCCCTCCTGTCATAGTTAGTTCTGTGTTTTGGGGCTGTCATGCATGGTATGAGGTGTGACCTTGTAGTGCTAGTGTGCTCTTGTGAGTCTTGAACCTGTTGTGTATTACTGCACAGATATCAACATCCTCAAACATCCTCATTGCAAAGTCGAGTGTGGACAGCACGCAACTTGCAGTTGACATGACCATCATTGAGTATCAATACGTACATTTTCTTATCCCCTGTGCTACCTATGTAGGTGGCCATCTCTTGACAGCCTCACCATCAGTATGCAAAGATGTGCAGACAGTACACTATGGTAATTACTATGGGTGTACAAAACAATACAATGACATACATACTGTAACTGCATCTGGCATGCTGGGATATACCCACAATGATATCATTACACTGTACTGTTGTCAACATTATACTATTACTACACTTCTATGTAGTCACCCTGTGCATCAGCACCATGTTAACCTGTTCCTGCACCAATGTTACAGATTGCAGGAGGTGGCACAGTTTCATCATATGCACAGGGTGTGTACTTGGTATGCCTGAGTCTGCCACTGATACAACCAATTGACATGTCTATGTGTGTGTGTTGGTGAGGGACAGCAGTACAAGATGGGGCAATGTTGATGCAGTGTGTGCGTGTATGCGGTAGCCGTAGGTGTTATCAATTTGCATGTGTGTATGCATGCACACAGTCCCACCTCATGGCTGCCATATACAGGTGTTTGTGGACAGCCACAGACTGTACCTGCCAGGTCATACAGATCACTGTCTCTGGCCACGGACACGGTACCTGTGCCTGGCAGGGGTGCTACGGACTGTATCAGGTACTAAGCCAGACTGGGTACTGTCATCAGAAGCAGGTGGTTGGTGACTGGAGACAGGTCCCTGTTGGGACTGTCCAGAGCCATGTGCACGTGGTCTCCTGGGGCGGTCAGATGACAGCACAGACCCAGCATTGCTGGGGATGCTGCTGGCACTATGGGAGCGGCCGCGGGCCTGTTGTCATCCATGACGGCTACCAGCTGCTGCTGTTGCTGGCATACGGCCACGTCGACGCTTCAACCATCCACCATTGCCCTGGCTCATGGACATGTAGTTGTGGAACAGATCTAATGTGTCCCCCCAACGTCTGTCAATGACCTCGGTGAAGTTACTGATGGCAGCCGCAACATCACGCATACTGTCATTCATAGCTGTGCGACATGTTCTCAGCTCCCTCAGACCCTGTCTGGTGTACTGTTCCATACGTGACTGTGCCTGCATTACAGCCCGAAACATAGCTGAGGTTGAAAGACCTCTGTGGGCACGTCTGACAGGGTGTGCCCATGGATGCTCCCACGAGAACCCCTGGACGTCTGCCTGTGTGGTACCATGTCAGGACCCTGGCCATGGCTGCTGTGTGGGGATGGATGTGCCACCGATACCACATTACCCTGGTCAATGCCCACTGTATCCTGTCCATCACCTAGGGACATTGGTGACAAAGGATGTATTGGCAGGATGACTGTGTGCATTGATGGGGTCGACAGCTGTGTACTGTCAATTGGCTGACCAATGACGGACCCTGGCACACCTCCCTGTGCCATTACACAGGTATCATCATTATCACTATCCACAGCAGCTGATTCAGGTTCCCTGCTGCACAACACCAGAGCAGCACCAGAACCTGTGGGAGTAAGACAGGAAACACAGTTTACAATGTGTACACAATGTCACCACTGATACACACATGCACACAGGGCACATGCACACATGCACACAGGGCACATGCACACATGCACACTCCTTAGTATATGAGATTTCAACACACAGGCACAAACACACCTGCAATCAAACACATAGCACTACTGCTTTAGCCTATTATTACTATTAGTATCAAGAGTATTGAAGGTATTGTTATTACACGCTCACCAGCATGGATAGGCTGCCTTGCTGTTACACCAGAGGGACCTGCAGAAATGAGACATTTATTGTCAGTGGGCACAACTGTGCCATTGATACTGTGAGTATGATACAGTTCAGTAGTGCAACAGTTAGCTTCCACAGGTCTACTGCTGATATTGAGAATATCACTCTTGCACAATAATTATCAAGATTACAGCTACAAACCGAGGACACACCTCACACATGCATAAACTAACAGTATACAGAACAGTCAACTATACACATGGCATGTTACCTGCATGCTCCGTGTCCTGCTGCTGGGTGGCTCCAGCCTCCATCATTACGCATGTATGCTGCTGCTGTTGCTGTTGGGCTGGAGCCACAACACTTAGGAGTAGTCCCTCCAGTCTGGTGAGGGGAGGATGTCTAGCCACCTCACCACCTGTGGCAAGCTGCTGCCTGTGGATATCTGACGCACGCTGACGGACATTTCTAATTAAATCACTGCAGTGATGGCGTACCTGCTCATGTGTCCGGTTATGTGTGCCTATGTCATTTACCCAATGGACCAGGTCTTGCCACAGTGCAGCCCTCTCCTGCTGGTTCTGGCTGGTGCGGGAAAAGAGTATTGCAAAATCCCGCACCAGGCTCTGGTGTATCTCTTCCTCCTCTGCAGCGGAGTACACAGGGTTTCTCTGGTGAACCATAGCCCTGAAAAGGAGAAGGAAAATATGTCAGCAATATATGTCAGCAAACTGTGGCACACATAATACACATAATACTCAACTGTAGTGATATAACTTAACCACCATATATAGCATCTGTCTGTCTATTGGGGGATACACATGTAAATGACCAGATATCAGTGCTCAGCCGACAACTGTGCAACAGTACCTGGCACACTCCATATGACAAACTAGTATACTGCAGCAGTCAGTACACTGGTTCAAGTCCAATGCACAACCTCACACTGGGGGTTTGCATCAAGGTACTGTATGGGGAGCATTATCAACCCATGCACTGCATGCAATGCACGTTACATATTTCACTGGTAATGCACACTACTCTTACTTGCCATAACCCTACCTACACCACAGTCACATACAGGGTAACACAGCACAACATATGGCAATGTAGTATGTGTTGATCTCAATACCTCACACATCTGTCTCTGGCCTCACACCAAGGACACACACTACCATGACAGACAGACAGTCATGGTGAGCAATCACACCAGTACATAACATGCACCCAGTCACTGGCACACTCATTCCACCTCACATATTTGGTTTGCAATGGGTTCATGGGTGTGCATTGTGTCTTAGGTAGGTAGTATGCTATTGGCCCTGGGCCTACAGCAGCATACTGTTATGCTACCCTGCCCCTTGTGACACATGTGATATGATCGTACCTGCTCCTGTCAAACAGTTACACAGGGTGACTCATATGGCATATTACCTATCTGCATAACATTCAGCAGGGGTATGTCTGACATCTACTCATGGGGAGCCTTGCTTCTTAACTCTGTGTGGTTTACTCCAGGATATGTCATATCTGTGGATAGGGACCTGTACCTCCACCATGTGCTCTATACTGCGGTGACAAGGACGACAGACATAGGTAATTTGGGTTGTGGATGTTGGAGGTGTTACCATGGTTGTTGGACAACTGTCATGGGTGTGACCTAACTATGTATATCCAGCAGTGGTAACCTCTATGTAGGTAGTCTGGGTGCCCTCTGTGGTCTTGTCAGTCACTCTGCATAGGTAATGTGTTTGAGTGCATTGATACAGTTACTTAGGTATGTCTGTGTCCTCCTCCATATCTGTAGCTGTCATGGGAGGTACATACCGTGTAGGACATTGTGGGGTGTAGAGGGGTAAAGTGACTTACATGTCCATAGCTGACACACCATGTCTGCTGACACATTCCATGTACAGGTATTACAGGACTAGTGTGCCACTGTGTATATCAATGGGGAGCCTATTGTACACTTGTTGCCCCTGTTCCCCCCGACACATGCAGTGGTGGGCAGGCATGCACATATGTGGTGGTTACTGGTGTCAGTGTTTTGGAATGGGGTATGGTACTCCAGTATCCACACTGGTGTTCACTCCATGCCTTTGTCACCAGGCACCTGTTGCAATACATCTGCACACATGTGCCTCACTCAGTATATTATATATATATATATATATTTATATGTATATATCTGTATATATATATATATCTATATATATATATCTATATATATATATATATATATATATATATATATATATATATGTGTGTGTATGTATATATATATATATATGTGTATATATATATATATATATATATATATATATATATATATATATATATATATATATATATTTATATATATAGATATAGATATATACATATAGATGTGGGGAGAGAGGGGGAGAGAGAGAGAGACAGAGGGAGAGAGAGAGTGAGAGGGGGTGGGAAAGATAGAGAGAGATAGTCATATACAGATATATCTGTTGTCAGTCAGATCTGTCTGTATATGTATATGTATCTACATATATCTATATATGTATGTGTGTATTACATATATCTGTACGTACATATTCTATCACTCTCGATGTCTGTGCAGTAAGTGGAACCTGGTTCAAGGCTCCTGAGAGCACACCAGCGGTACCAGGCTATACCTCGTATCATGCTTTTTGGCCCCAAAACTCGGGCCAAAACAAAAAGGGAGGGGGAGTGTCCATATTCATCAAGGACACCCACACCTCCAGGTTAGTGGCAACACATGAAGCATCAGAGACCATCCAAGTGCAACTAACCGTAAGCAAAATTGCTATACAACTGGTAGCATGTTACAGACCACCCTCCCAATCTCAGGAACCCCAGTCAGCCTTCCTGAAGACATTGGAGGATATGAATGTCCCACCAAACACCATCATATTGGGAGACTTCAACTACCCTAACATACACTGGGTGCATTATTCTAGCCCAAACACCCTAGCCCAAAGGTTCCTGGAATTCATAACTTCAAATGCAATGGAACAGCTAGTCACCTCTCCCACAAGGGGAGATAATATACTAGACCTGATCATCACAAACATGGGGACAATGTACCACACACCGGAAGTATACCCCTCACTAGTCACATCTGACCACAAACTAATCACCCTGGATATACATATCCCACCTCCACCCACAACACAAAAAACTACAGTGAGAAACCTCTCAAAAGCCGACTTTACACTTCTTAAAACTGAGTTGGTATCCTTTAAGCCCACTGGGCCAGTGGAAACCACATCCCACAATGCAGACTCCTTCACATATGCTTTCTACGGACATCTCCAAGAATGCATGGATCATGCAATCCCAAATAAAGCCAAGACCCTCTCCACCAAGGGCAGGCATCCTGTCTGGTGGACCCCAGCCATGAACAAATTGTATAACAAAAGAAGGAAGCTACTGCATGACAGAGCAGAATCCCATAAAGATAAGGCATCTCTGATCAGCACTAGTAGAAAGCTATGTTCTCTCATACAAACATGCAAGGCCAACTTTGAGAGGAAAATCGCTATGGACACTGCAGATAACCACAAGACCTTCTTCTGCTATGTTAGAAACCTGGGCGGAAATCCTCAGATATGTTCAGAGTTGGTTCACAGTGTCAAAAACTACACTGAACACACAGATATTGCCAACATTCTGGCAGACAGGTTCAGTGCAAATTTCTCCCCTCCCTCACCCCCAAAAGAGGAATTACTTATCCCAGCTGAATGTAAACTCCCTGTCATTCCAGATGTCTAGCTGAGAACTGCCCTCAGCAAAGCTATAAACACAGCATCAATGGGACCCGACGGTATCCCGGGTTGCGTGCTACGTGAACTCCAAGAGGAGCTAAACCCGCACATAAAATGCTATTTAACCATAGCCTTACTACAGCATATGTACCTGAACACTGGCATACAGCAACAGTAGTCCCACTCCACAAAGGAGGCACCTCTACAGACCCTGGTAACTACCGCCCCATAAGCTTAACCAGCCTGGTCTGCAAAGCTATGGAAAGACTCATTATGGAACTCATACACAGAGACATTGGGGACATACAGACACTTGATCCCACCCAGTTCGGCTTTGTAAAGGGCAGATCCTGCCTTTTGAACCTGGTTGACCTTTTCAAAACAGTCACTAGAGCCATTGACGAGGGCACAGCAGTCCGTACAGCCTACCTGGACTTGGCTAAAGCTTTCGACACAATACCCCACTCTGGCATCATAGACAAGGTCAACAGCTTAAATGTAAATCCATATGTCACAAGATGGGTTGCAAACTGGCTAAAGGATAGAAACCATAAAGTCAAAATCGCTGGTGCCATGTCAGACTCAGAGCCAGTCACAAGTGGTGTCCCACAGGGCTCTGTCCTGGGACCCCTCATGTTCGGCATTTATTTCTCAGATGTGGAAGCAAACATGGGAGGGTAGTGGCTGACAAAGTTCAAAGATGACTGCATACTAGGCGCCATAGTCGCTACACCAGCTGACACATACATCCTACAGAAAGGCCTCACTGAAACTGACAACTGGTGCCGGAGTCATGGCCTTAAACTGAATGCCAAATAATGTATAGTCATCCCCTTTGGGAAAAACAAAGTACCCACATATTATCACATAGACAGTAACCCACTGAGTACAGACAAAGTAATCAGAGACTTGGGGACACAAATAGATACTGACCTCTCATTTGACACCCACATTGCTAAAGTGGTTGGAAAGACTTCCTACCTTGCCCACCTTATCATGAAGGGATTCACATCCAGATCAAAGGAGGTCATTGTACCCCTATACTCCTCCCTTATCAGGCCCATGAATGTGTACTATGCCCCATTTGGTATGTACCTCACTTGGCACTTGCAACAGCTAGGGAGAGCCCATAAGTACCTCACCAAGAGGATCAAGGGTCTCCAACAAATGTCATATGCTGCCAGACTAAAGAAACTCCAGCTCTATTCCGTAGCATACCGCCTACTTAGAGGTGATCTGTGCCAGACGTACAAGGCCATGTCCAATCAGGAATTGATGGACATGTTCCACCTCATAAAATCCAAATACATCAGAACCACAAGAGCTACAGATTTAAACCTCAGCACAAATATAAATAGGACATGCTGTAGGGACAGATTCATAACTCAGAGGCTTCCCATACTCTGGAACAGAATCCCAGTTCATGTTAGGCAGAGCCCCTCACTGACTCTCTTCATGTGAATTCTTGACGAGTGGATGGGAGATCATAGGTTTACACCAGGGGTCATCTCTGTGTCACTACTAGACAGAGGCACAGTAAACTAATGCTATTATGTAAGGGGGTCTTCACTGTGTCACTACTAGACAGAGGCACAGTTTTCTAAATCTATTCTGTACACTGTCTGCAGATAGCCTAGTACTAAACTATGACACTGAGAAACTATATATGTCTATGTATTTCTACATCCCTCTCTATCTATGTATACATATATGCATATGATATATATATATATATATATATATATATATATATATATATATATACATATCTCAATATACATACGTATACATATGATAGATATATATATATATACTCCTTTTTAGTTCCACATATGTATACACACAGTAACGTACTGATGAACATCCATTACTGTACAACCTACTTGTACATTGCACTACAACCTACATTGCTATGTGCACATAGCTACCTTCACATACATATGTATGTAGAGCCTTCAGTGACAGTTGCAGTATGTCCCCGGCCCTACGCATATCTTCATATACATAGATACAGACCAATAACACATATGGAGGGTTCACAGTATGTAGACTATTATATTAGTACTTTACATTACCTGTGTTTGTTGCAGCTGTTTGCGTAGGCTTTCAGTTAGTTGGCCTGCTGTCAACTTGTTTGTTTTGTTGTTACTTTTTTTTTAATTTTTTTTATTTATTTCTTTCTCTTTGTCTCTTTCTCTTTCTCTTTCTCTTTCTCTCTCTCTCTCTCTCTCTCTCTCTCTCTCTCTCTCTCTCTCTCTCTCTCTCGCTGTCTCTACCTCCAGAGGGTGCAATGAAAGTATGGCATGTGTGGACTGGGAGTACAGGATGCTTTTGTAGGTATCTGCACATGTCCATGTGATGGCCTCTGCACCAATTGTTAGCCAGCATTTACTAATTGCATGCAGCCTGTTGTGTAGTGATTGCAGTTCTCACTGTGATTTCAGGACAGTGCTATAAAAAGGTCTGTTAGGTAGGCGTAGCCCTTTCAGATTATCAGGGTGGGGACCATGCTGGTTTGCTGTGGACACTGTTCTGTGAGTGTAAGGGTTGGTATGTCTCTCATATTTCAGGCTGTGTTGTAGACACTGCAATGCATGTTGTACTGTAAGCTGAGTATTCCTTCCTCCAGTTTCCTCTTCTCCGTGTGTATGTAAACTGACACCTACGACTAGTAATACTGTGTATATGGGTGTGTGTGCTTTCCTCTGGGAATTGTGGTGTAACTGGTATATAGCAGTGGCTCTTGCAATCTGTTGCTATGGCTTCAATATTTGCCCTTTACATTCACTCCTTGTATGCCTGCTAGGTGTCTTTCCTGTAATGTGTTGCTATGGCTTTCCTATTTTCCATTTACATTCACAGCTTGTAATGCTTGCTATATCTGTTTGGACAGCAATTCCCTATGTGTTTGTTGTGGTAGGGTGTTACTGCATGCAGTGTGGTCCGGCCATAGTGTGGGCCTTGACACTTACAAGGGCATTTGATCATGCTGCTGAGCAGGCCTCAGATACTCACAGGTGCATCTTTTATCAGCCTCATGGAATGGTACATATCAGTGGGATACTCCAATGAAATATTCTGATATTCTGCAGTTGTGACTGTGGTTATTTCGAGCATATGTATTACTACACCATTTTTGATGTGCAAGTGGTGCATACTTTCAGTAAATCATAGTTACCATTGCATGTGTAGTAACACTTTTCTGCCTACTGTTAGTACATTTCACAGGGTGTCAGTGGGGAACAGTTGACATTTGTTTTCACATCAGGGACATCCCTGTAACTCAGTCACAGTTGCTATGTCTGGGCTCTTAACTATTCAACTATGGCAGTGTTTATCCTGCTCTGAGTATGTGTGTGGCTTGCCAGATGCTACTGTGACATTATTACCTACTAGCTACCAACTAGCATGGCTGTTTCTCTTCACACAGTACTATTTTACAAATCCACTAGATTTGACAGTAAATATACATGACATGCTTTGTGTACTAGACATGCTATATTCCCTTTACATTAATTCCTACTATTTCATGATATATTTCTTTCAGCACAATGTTCTTCTATAGCACTCATGGCTTAGTGGTAAGTCATACAGACTAGTGTTTCCAAGGTCCTGGGTTTGAGACTGACAGAGGTATTTTATTTTGCTGCTGTGAAAACTACAGGCCTTGTCATTCAGAGTGACTAAGGCACTTTTAAGCAGTTGTAAGCGGGTTAGCGCTGGTTTGTGCGGAGGTCACGCATGCGCACTGCCACTTAGCTTCGTGCACACACGCTTAGCTAAGCGCACAGAAGGGCACTCCCGCTTACTACTGCTTAAAAGTGCTTACTGTCATGCACACCCGCGCTATTTTCTTTTAAAGAAAAGAAAATGGGGAGATAGGAAAGTGGTGAAAAAGGGGGCACAAAGAGGGTAGGACAGTAGGAAAACAAGCTCGGGTTTTGCAGGAGGGATGTAGGAAAGGCCCATTTCTTCATCAGCAACAGCTGTGCATATGTTTGTAATTTGGTGTGAAATTTTAAACCTTCCACCCCTGAGAGAGGTGTGAGGACAACAATATTTGTTGTACAGCCAATTGCAATTGCCAGTTTACATGTCCAGCAGACATGTGTGCAAAATGGGCAGCTATGTACAGGGCGTAATTTTTTTGTGGGTACAGAGTGCCCCTTTTTTTTTTTTTTCAGGTGAGAGTGGTATGTCAGGTACAGGAAGTCGGTATAGCTGGGGAGGTAGGTAGGGGAGGTAAACAGACAAGACAAACAAGACGCATACAGGGGTGGTGTATGACACATGTGGGGGGGATACACAATTGACGGGGATGGATGTTTGGATATCTCGAGCCCATGAGCCCACAGATGGCAACAGTGGAACTGATATCCCCACCAATGGGCAGTTGCCACTGTGCCTTCACTGCCCAGGACGGGGATGTGCTGGGGGCTGTGTAGGACAGGCAGCAGGCACGCCCGTGAGTTGTGCCACCCGTGCCTCAAGCTGGCATAGGGGCCCAAGCACAGCGTGCCTGATCTCCCTACGCACCACAGTCCGGACACTACAGAGGGTGAGTAGATGTTCTCCTCCGGCCACACTTGCAGAGGGGGGACGAGCCCCATCCCCTGCAGCGCTTCCACCCACAGGTGGCACAGGGCCACCGGAGGAGGGTCCGGCCTGGGCACTACTACCAGGTGCACTCGCCAGCTGAGGTGGGAGAGGTGGGTCCGCTGGAACCCGCCTTCCCTGTCGTCCTATGTTTTGCATTATTTTATGACAGTTTGGGTTAGTAACGTACAATACCATTCACAATTAGTTGTAACAGCATGCATTAGTATTCCCATTAACTAAACACCCATAAATTCAAGCCATTGAACAGCAAGCATAACACATGCATAATTTGAACAGCAATACACAATCCAACAACATGCAGGGTTGATTGATGGCAACAGCCCATCAGGTTTGGATGTATGAACAGGGCACATGCATCAACGTACATGCAAATATGTATGAACCAACAGGACAAATGTCCAGGGGAGTTAATTGTGAATACACATACCCATTTCATGTGGAATGGATTATTTGTGGTTATAGGGTAGGGTGAAGAAATATTTCATTAACAACTTCAAATACCTATACATATGCTGTACATTTCTACTAGCTGTAGATATATACACACTACAGGTCTGACTACAGTTTCCTATGTGTAAACTTATGCATGTTGGTGATAGGAATGTTACTGCTACATTAATATACAGTTCATTTTTATTCATACACATTCATATATGGCTCTGTTCAGCTACAGCATCCTGCTACATTTGCTTTATATGGCTCTAGACAACTGTGGATGTTTGGTATTTCATACAACCATACTATCTGCATATTGCAAACTTACAGCAACATATCCAAATTGTGGGACACACATTCCAGCTTCAGTACTTTATTCCACACATTTCGCTGTTTGGTTGTGCCTGTCACATTCATTTAATTATGTACTGACTGCAGTATACTTTATTCAGGAGTTATTACAACTTTATTGGTGGATTCATACCTCTTTCTCACACTCTCACTTGTTTTGTTTTTACAATTCAGGATGGTACTTAATTCTAGGCTTTATTGACATGTTTTACTTGGTTAAAACAATCCTTTCCAACAGTCTCACTTGTGTCATGTTTCAGACTTTAAACAGGAATATATTTCACACATGTGTTTTACTCAGCTTGTGTAGCTGTAATTTTTAGCCTGCTGCAGGTTATGTGCTATTATATTACAGGTGGAACATCTTTATTTCAGACTTGTTTCATTTTTATTTTTGGATTAAAGGCTGCATCACACTTATGTAATCACACAGTACTAGCAGAATCTCTCTTACACTGTTACTTGCACTTTATATTAATAGGTGACTACACTGCACTCTTTTGCAAGCTGTTATACTTATATTTTTTAACAGTTACAGGGAGAGAATTACTCACCTGCCTGGTGGCGCAACTGCACAAGCCTATCGGCATAGGCTCGACGATTCGCGGAACGGACACCTGCAGCTGTAATATAAATGAAGTAATATTGGAATACACATCTCCATAATATCAGCTAGGTTAACTTTCTACATAAATAATTACATGTAACTTACTCAGTAGTGGGGCGTTGGGCATTTGCCAGGCCTCCTGGATCCAACGGTTCAGTTGGTCCTGCTTCTGTCTCTTCAGGTCCGCATGGTGGTGACGGACCTGTTCACCAGTTCTTGGTATTCCTGTGGCACTGGTGAGATCATGTGCCAACCGGTCCCACGCCTCAGCCTTGTATGCTCCCCACAGGACCTGGCCCTGCATGAGTTGGGCCTCATGATCATGGATGAGGAGCCAAACCATATATTTGGACTCCTCAATGCCCCAACTCTGTGCTCGGAAGCAACTACCCTCTCCTACACCTGCCATCCTGACTGCAAATCGGTTCCACAATCAGTTATGCTGTGTATTCCCTCCTATGGGGCTTATATATGCCATTTTTCCCGCACTTATCTGTGCTTGGCTATTTTGGAAATATATCAGCTTCACAAAACCTGCTTTGTCATGCTTCTCTTTCCATTCATTCCTATATATATGCTATTACCGCATTTCTAAGGGCAACTGTCATGGCTCAGTGGTTCAGTACTTTGACTATGGTGCATGGTATCCTAAGTTCGAGCCTGGCCATTACTTTTTATATTTTATGACTGTCTACACAGGCTAGGAGGTGTGTCTGTGTAAAGGCAGTTTTGATACAGCTTGCTCAACGTTGCCCGCCGGTTAGCTTGTTGGCACGGTGCGCAGCTCCGCGCAAACGGGTTACGCTGGTTTACGCGTCATTTGGCTGTCAGCAAGCATATTATGCTCAGCTCAGCTACGGGCACACAGTTTCAGCGTGTTAACATGCTGCTCAACCCCGGGCACTCATTTTACACCTGTTAAACCACTGCTCACCTACGGGCAGATATACTCAGCTTGTTAGAGTGTAGCTCAGCTATAGGCACTTCTGACATTTTTTTTTATTATCACACATTTCTTCAAAATACATGGCCCATTTCATTACATTTTACATAAAATATAATTTTATATATGTACATATATGTCAGGGAATTGTTTCGTGCTTATTTCACTAAAAATAAAAATTGATGTTGTGGGGGCTCGAACCATGACTGCCTCCTCTTCAGCCGACGTTTCTACCGCTACACTATTGCTTCTTGGCTTACTTTGCATATTTAGATCTTATATGCTTTTCCACTGACTGCTAACTGTGGCTAAGCGATGGGCACGCCCGCGCAAACGAGCGCAATCACAGGCAAACATCTTTAAAACTTATAAAAAAATATATAACATGTTAATTTTTACATTTTATGCTTATAGTCTGTGGGGGCATGTGTTGTGTTGTGTTTATTGACATTTACGCGGACTCTGTCGTGGGGGTTTACTTTTGGGACTGTTACTCTTCTGGGGGCGTGTCCGTTTGTAGGGCTCACCCTACGGACACGCCCCCTACATTCTTACACGGACCGTGTTAGCCTTGGGTGTGAGTCAGCATGCCCTCATGAATATGCATGACATGCTGACGTCACAACGTTTAACTGCAGCCTCCGTGTAAAACTTGTAACTCTTACACGGAGGCTTCGTGAATCCTGCCCAAAATATATTCTTTAAAAAAACCCTCCGGGCATGCATATTAGGTTTTTGATTTTTAACATTTTCAGCATTGTTAACATTCGTTAAAGTTCATTTGAAATCTTTTTGTCTTGGCGTATTAAATTTCGGTATTATGCTATATCGATTTACTGAAGAACAACAAGTGGTGCAGTGGTTAGCATTGTCTCCTCACAGCAAGAGGATTTTCTGTTCGATTCTCAGCTGGGGTGCCTTCTGTGCGAAGTCTGCATGTCCTCCCTGCGGTCTTGTGGGTTTCCTCCGAGTGCACCTGTTTCCTCCCACATTCCAAAGACATATAGTAGGTGGATTGGACATTCTAAATTGGCCATAGGTGCAAGTGTGTGTGTGTGTGTGTGTGTGTGTGTGTGTGTGTGTGTGTGTGTGTGTGTGTGTGTGTGTGTGTGTGTGTGTGTGTGTGTGTGTGTGTGTGAGTGAGTGGTATGGATGAACTATAGCAGCAGGGCTAGCCACCTGGTGGGGTAAACCTTGGCTGGAGATCATTGTCACTGTTGAAGTGGCACCCTAACCCCATGTGCAAAATGGGGAAAAGGGATTGAGGATGGATGGATGATAGAATATACATATATATATATATATATATATATATATATATATATATATATATATATATATATATATATATATATATATATATATATATGTGTGTGTGTGTGTGTGTATGTATATAGAGACATATAGATGTACATGCACACACACAAACACACGCCTGTATGCTCTTTATTTTCCATTTATCACTGGTTTACTCCTGACTTTGT
The DNA here is from genome assembly GCF_019279795.1 of Protopterus annectens. Classification (NCBI taxonomy): domain Eukaryota; kingdom Metazoa; phylum Chordata; order Ceratodontiformes; family Protopteridae; genus Protopterus; species Protopterus annectens. The sequence continues at coordinate 1,486,598,576 of NC_056735.1, read as the reverse complement.
TACAATTACTGCATCTAACACCAGTGAATACTGGTATATATGGAGGAAGAGGCCATGATTTCACTGATGTTTTTCTGTACCTGCACCATCTCCTGACTGGTAGAGATGCTTGCTGATAGCATGCTTGTATATGGCATGTTAGATCCTGATTTTGATTCCAAACAGCTGCAGATCATTACTGGAATGCAGGCCTACATACTTGCAAATGGATTTCTGTCCCTAAAGAAGCCAGAGTGCTGAGCTTTGTACCCATCAACTGTTTAGCTATTTGTTGGGGCCCATGATGTGAAGCAACCAAGCCTCAGCCTTGCACTGAATGGATAACACCTCTGAGAAGTTCACTCTGGGTGTTACCTTTTTTGTAGGGGGCTCTTCCATACTTCTTATATTGCTGACTTTCTCACCCACTTGATCACGACTGCTGTAGAATTCACTCATCATTTCTCTGAGTCATAATGTGATGTGGACTTACCTGTCTTTGTCATCTAGCTCTAGCTAAGAGCAAATTTTTAAAACAGAAGTTGCTTTCTTCGCCTATGTTGTCTCATGCTATCCTTCCGTGTATCTCCAGACTATGGCACACCACATAAGGGTATATATTGGCATTGTACAAATGTGTCCTTAGTGTGCGTTTGTCAGTATTTTTTTCTTGTTGTGTTGCTTTGCAAGCATAGTTGGTTGCTACAAAGCATCCACACTGTTGTGTTTGGTTGGGACTGAGGTATGAGGATTTATTGTTTACTAAATTTGTATGTAAATTGTTTTTGGGGGATGCGAGTTCTGTGGCAGTGTGATATTTCTGAAGCACTAGTGTACTAGCAGAAGCAAAAGGCAGGAGATTATTTAGAACTGTATACACTACATTTTTCTGTCTGGAAGTTTCTTTGCCACTTGTAAGATGTATTACGCATTCTTGCTAATTGAAATATTAATCGGACAAGAGGTTTTGAGGGCAGTACAGAAAACTGGAATGGCATGGGAAGAGCTACCAGTCTGTCTCCTAACAACATCCAAAAGCTGGATCAACATTAACAGAATAAGAAAAAGAGTAGTCATTTTATACTCATCTCAAGCAATTTCTGGGGAGCATTAAACAAAGTCAAACATTAAGTATGATGGCTGGATTGTTACTCAGATGAATTGCTAGGTTAAAAAATAAATGGTGCACGACACAAACTAATAAAGGTGTTTGTTGAAGCAAAACATGTCAAGATATCAAGAAATGCTAGGTTTAAAGATATTTCTTTGAGTTGGGGGGGCAATCTTTTTATTTTTTTTAACTAATTTCATCATGTTCACACTGTAGTTATTGATATTTGCTGCTGCTGAAAAGGTGAAAGTTTATCTTGCGATAGATATATGGTCTTGTTCGTCCACTGGTTGAGACAGTATGTAATATAAAGTAATGGACAGCAATTAAGAGGTCTTTGTGATATCATGAGACTTCTTGGTGTTTTTCCACACATATACACAAAAGTTCAGTGATATTCCAACACAAATGAAAGGCTAGAACTATGTAGAAGAGTGCAAAAATTAATACTAATTGAGAGTAACAATTTCCACAGAAGAAGGAGTATTAACATCACGACTGTATAATGCAACATTAATGGCAAATGCAGTATTTCAGTAGCAACATTGCCAAATGGACCAAGACACTATCTGTACACAGTAGGTGAGGTCAGTGAGGCACACCAAGTCCCTCCATCATATCCTCTCCATTGTTCCTTCTTTCATGTGTCTCATAAATTTTGTACCACCAGTGGCAGGCAATGCTGACCCATTTTTTTTTGTTACCCTGCAAATTAGAACTTCAGTTATTCATCTTTTTAGCACTTAGTAAAATATTATTTTTTCATAAAATCATTTGTTTTCTTACCATACCCTACCTCAAGCAGCAGATTTTACCATATATTCATAGTCATTCGCCAGGGAAAAGTACCCGTTGTTGTATGGTTAGCACCATTTAAGTAGAAAGTTCTGGGAGACTACTCTTTATGAACTGCTGCTTCCGGTGACAAGTCCCTTATTTTGAATCTAAGCAAGGGTCCTCAGAACACACCTACTTAGATCCGCTGTGCAGCAAAAGAGAATTTAACCAAACCAGTAACCAAATTTAGAAGAACCTTCTTGAGTTTTAAATCTCAACAACAAAATGTCTTGCTTCAAGGTTAAATTTCTTTACTGACTTTAAAAGATGTTACTCTTCCATTAATACATTTCCAAAAGTTATTAACTGGGGGGGTATCAAAAATATGAATATGCCAGCATCATCACAGACTGAGCAATTTTTAAGAGAGTATCAAGGCCCCTGTATAATGCAGTATTTTTACTTCTTTACTCTGATCAATACAGCAGCAAAAACGAAGCAAAAAGAAGAAAAAAATCAAAACCTTCTTAGCCTGATTCATTACACCACCCATCTCTCATCAACAGCTTCTGTGTCAATTTAGAAATACACACGGATGACCCCTACTGTATGACTGGACTGGTGACACAGGTGTCTGTCAGGTATTTCAAGATTCAAGGAAATGTGCCTTTTTTAGCAAAGATGTTTTGGGGTAAGAGGGGTATTTTTTTTCACAGTGAGAAGAGTGGGATGGGAAGGGATGTAAATATATGTAAAATCAGCAGCCAAGCAGGCATTTCCCTAGTGGCTGGCTTAATGCTTTCTTCTAGCAGTGTTAAGGTTTCATTCTAAGAGTCGTTACCTGTAGTGTCCGCATTAGGAACGTGACTGCAGAGGAACACATCATCATTGCACAACTACAGCAACTACAGAAGTTTATACCTTACTTCTAGGAGCAAAGTCTTTACTTTGGTAAAGCCGTCCTTAACTTAGTTTTGTCTTTTAATTGTTCCATGCTCGTAGCGTCATCCCACTTTTTTTCCCCCCCTTATCTCCCATGTCCACGAAACTTCATTTCTGAAAGGTCTGTCTTTTTCTGTCCCTCACTTGACACTGGTGGATACTGGAATGCAAAAGTGAGAGATTGCAATTGCTGCCTTCATTGGGGAGGGGTTGAGAAATTTTATAATGCTCATTTGCCCTCCTGTGTCCTGCTGTGTCAGGCCTAAGGTGAATGCATATTTTCTGCGCATTTCTGATACTAAACTCTAATGCAGGTTGTGTTCTTGCCCCAATTTCCTATGCATTAAGAGTACATTTCCAGACCATCAAAATGAGGGTGTTTCCCCAGCAGAACTGGTCTGAATCCCTTTCTTTGGGATGGGTGATTTGGAGTCATTGATTCACTCCTATCTTTCCTTAGCCAGCTTGTCCACTGCATGGGCCACTAATTGAAGCCAGGTTGACTAGTACATGGTCAGAGCTCTGTCCCTATGTACATCACAGTTGGCATAGTCACCTCACATATTTTTATTGCTGGTACTTAGAAACTGCCTTATACACCTGAGACAAAGCTCCACATACAGACAATAATACTGATAATAAGTACTCACCATGTTTGTAATTTTCAGGAGGGACATCTGATGTAGATCACTTTTTTCCTCCATTTCCTTTTGAATATGGTTCTGCTAATGTATCTTTCTTTTTATTTGCATAGTTAGAGAGTAAGGGAATATAGCAATGTGATTTATGTATATCTGTTTATCTGTTTATTTGTTGACTGGGAAGTGGGGGGTAATCCTTTGTGGACCCATTTCAGCCACAATGTGTACCTCTGGTTTACACTGCCTTCGTTTTAGATTTGAAAGCTGTAAAACAAGAGCGGTGACACACAGGCAGAGGCCTGAAGTTAAATGCCAACAGCTTTAAAAGCTGATGTCCATCATGTTACACTGCTGCAGTCATCACACTTGGGTTATCCTGCAGTCAGGCGGTCCCGCAGTCGGCCAGAGTTCCAAAGTCTTAGTCCGGCGTCAGTTGCTGTCGCTTCTTCCCTGACATCAGTGCGCCAGGGGTATATAATATGTATCCAACGCCATTTTCTTCAATCTTTCTTGCCGCGCGGTGCCTGAAGCAGAAGCAGTTCGCAAGTGCTGGTCAGCCGACTCCTAAGATTTTCTATGTCAAATTTCAGATCCGAAGTCTTCAATAAAGCTAAGTACCCCGTTGGGGAAACCTTTTTCTTGCCTCAGACCGATGTCAGAAAAAGTTAATAATTGTATTTCTTGTGGGAAGTAAATACCTCATAAGGACTTCCACTCTTACTGTATTCCATGCCTAGGCCCTGATCATGACATCACTAGTTGCCGGTTTTGTGCTAGACTCAACAAACGCACTATTAAAAGGTGTTTTGATTTTGCTTTACACTACTTTGGCCGAAGGTTCAATTATACCATGCCGTCGGATCAGCCGACGACCTCAATACTGAAAAAACGCCAAGACAAGGACAAAGACAGGCATCCAAGGTCCAGAACCGACGCCAAAACCTCTTCCAGACCAGTCACCGGTTCGCTGGTTCTCAGTGAGGCACTTTCCCAGCCCCTGACACCCGCTACATCAGAGCCACAGGCCGCTTCCGACTCCCACATGGAGACATCTAGGTCTCCGGAAACTCAAGGTATTGGGCCTACGGAAACTAATCCCTCAGATGGGTCTGGAGCCGCTGAGCAGGCATCAGCTTCTGAGGGTGTTTTCAGACCTTCACAACTTACCATTAAAACAACAGCCAAGACAAAGGTACCATTAAAGACAAAGAAACAAGTACAGCATTCTCCTGGACAGTCCTCCATGCCTAAGAAACAGATGCTTAAAATGGCCGAAGACCTCATTACTCTTATCAGGGGTTCCCATCCCCCTCCTGAGAAAATGCCTAGGCAGGATACAGACTATGACTCCTCTGATCAGGTTTCCATTTCCTCTTATTCCTCTTCAGACCAGGGATACTCTTTACCCCCCTATGAGGACTCTGATACTGAGGAATCTATCCCTTCAGCCTCTCCTCCTGAGGATTATTCTTTTGGGGAAACTTTACATACCATGAGGGAACATTTCCATTGAGAAAGTCAGGATTACTCTGAATCTAAGAAAAGGCTCAGGGATTTCCTCTTATTACCTCAGCACAGGCCCCTGGCTATACTGCCTGTACTAGACATTGTGGATGATGTGTTCTCTGAATCCAGCTTATCTCCTGACTCTTTGCCCCCTGCTCCAGCCAAGCCAGATAGGTATTATAGAGTCCCTGACTCTCACAAGTTTCTTTACAAAAACCCTTCTGCTGATCCAAAAACTATTTCCCAGGGTCCAAAAGGAGTTAAGGCTTCCATTGCAAAAAATCCAGTACCCTCTGACAGAGATTCCAGAGCTTTGGATAGATGGGGGAAGAAAGTATACACGTCTGCAACTTTAGCAGTAAGAGCTTTAAATTGCCAGTTACACATGCTTAAGTACCAACAATATTTAATGGCTCAGTTAAAACAGGAAATGCTTGCTAGCTCAGAAGCTCCTAATTGTAAAGAAATGCAGGATTTATTGCGTGCAGTTGAGTAGGTGGGAAAACATACTCTGCAATGTGGTTATGATTCTTTAGAGGCCTCTTGTAGAGCCGCAGTTACAGGTTCTGTTATTCGAAGACATGCTTGGTTAAAAGAACAGAGTTTACCTGATCATGTTAAGGCAAAGTTATTGGATGGTCCTTTACAGCATGATACCTTGTTTGGTGTTAAGGCAGAAGAGGTGTTAAAGAAAATGGAGGATAAAGCAAAATCTATGCAGACAGTCAAGGATTTCTTACAGTACAGCCACCTCGTTTTAGCAGAAATTGGCCAACAAAAAATTGGTCCTTTCCAGTGTCAGACAGGCCACAGAGAGGCAGATACAGACGCCCAAGAGGCAGATCTCAACTCCAAGGCTCAAACAGACAATGACAGTGGGGCACCTCAACCCCAAAAGGAGGTGAGGACAAGTCTCAACCTTACAGGAAACAGTCACAATGACTTTCCTTTGCGTACGCCAAGCATGTCCCTTTTGGAAGCCCCCTTAGGGGGAAAACTAGCACTTTTTTCTCAAAACTGGCAAGCAATCACCCAAGACAAATGGGTCCTGAATATTGTGTCTCAAGGTTACAGATTCCACTTTCATACTTTACCAAAGCTAAAAGGAATGCCAGACCTGCCACAAAATCAATGGGCAGAGGCACAAAAACAAACTTCAGCCCTCATGGACATGAGAGCTCTACAAAAAGTACCACAACAAAAACAAGGACAAGGATTTTACTCAAGACTCTTCCTGGTCCCCAGAAAGGACAAAGCCTGGAGGCCCATACTGGACCTTTCAATTCTCAATACTTACATGGATGTTCCGAAATTCAAAATGTTGACATTATAGCAGCTTCTACCCATGCTGGGCAAGAAGGCTTGGCTTTTTACTCTGGACCTCAAAGAGGCATACCTGCATGTCCCTATCAGACAAAAGTTCAGAAGATACCTCAGATTCAAAGCTGGTACGATGCACTACCAATTCTCTGCACTGCCCTTTGGCTTATCTACTGCTCCCAGGGTCTTCATAAAGTGCCTGGCACCAGTAATTGCATTTTGCAGACAAAAAGGAATTCAAATATATCCATACCTGGACGACTGCCTCATTCAAGCAGAGACAAAGGACACTCTTCTACAGCATCTGGCATTTGTGAAAAAGTTGCTAATTTCTCTAGGGTACACAGTAAATGAAAAGAAGTCAAAACTAGTGCCCTCACAACAGATTACATTCCTGGGTGCCAGCTTAAATACAACGGCCCAGATGGCTTACCTCACGCCAGACAAACAAGTGCAACTAACTCAATATTTTCAACTACTGGCAAAAACGTCCCATCTCCCTGCAAGAAAAATTCTGCAGGCCCTGGGATTCATGGCATCCTGCATACTACTAATACCATATGCCAGACTGCATATGAGGAAATTACAATGGTACCTAAAAAGTGTTTGGACTCAACATTCTCACAGTCTAGAAGCAGTAATTCCAATGATTCCCTGCCTACAACAGGACTTTCGATGGTGGGCACAGGCATGTCACCTAAACAAGGGTCAGCCTTTTACCCAACCCACTGCCAGGCAAACTCTAACAACAGATGCTTCGGATTACGCCTGGGGAGCACACATGGCAGGAAAATGCATTCAGTGAAAGTGGACCACAGACCAGATGCATCTTCACATCAATCAAAAAGAGATGTTGGCTGTTCAAAATGCCCTAACAGCTTTCAAGGACCTTCTACATCCAGGACAACTACTACTAAAGACAGACAACACCACAGTAATGTGGTACATAAACAAACAAGGGGGCACTCATTCTTATCCCCTATGCAGGCAAGCCATGACCTTGTGGAACACAGCTCTAAAGTACCAAGTCCACCTGCAAGCACAATTCCTGCCAGGAAAGAAAAATACTCTGCGACCTAAGCAGAAATATCATGGACCCTCACGAATGGAAATTGAATCCACAAATTTTCAGCATGATAACACAAAAATGGGGATGCCCAGACATAGATCTTTTTGCCTCCCCTCTGAATTGCCAACTACAAAAATTCTGCACAAGGACTTATCACAAACAAGCATGGAAAGTGGATGCTCTTCTATTCAGCTGGAAAAACCTAAAAGTCTATGCCTTCCCACCACTGCCTCTCCTTTCAAAGGTACTCCTAAAAGCCAGACAAGAAAAACCACAGATGATCATGATTGCTCCAGACTGGCCACACCAGCACTGGTACCCTATCTTAAGGAACTTGGCTCAGGGCCCACCATGGATTTTGCCTCAAATTCCACACCTTATGACTCAACAAAACAATCAGATCCTGCACGGTCAGCTCAAATCCCTAAACCTGGCTGCATGGCAGATACTTTAGTCAAACAGGCAACACCTCTCTCTAAAGCAGTTATGGATGAGATTTTGGAGGCCAGGAGGCCTAGCACCAGGAAAGCTTACTCAGAAAAAATGGAAGAGATTCTGTGCCTGGAACCAGACTCACAGCCTTGACCCTCTTGTCCCAAACATTCCTCAGATTTTACAATACTTAACTGAGATGCTGGACAGAGGCCTATCCTTTTCATCAATTAAGATCCACGCCTCTGCCATTTCTGCACATTACAACACAGATCCTCCTTTATTCTCTCATCCCTTGCTAAAGCAGTACCTCAGAGGGGCTAAAAACATAAGATTGCCCCGGAGAGCACCAACACCAACTTGGGACCTCAATTTCTTTTTGGAAAAACTGACCCTACCACCTTTTGAGCCAGCCAATACAGCCGATCTAAAATTTTTATCATGGAAAGCAGCTCTGCTCCTGGCAGTAACTTCAGCACGAAGAGTCTCAGAGCTACAGGCATTAATGGCAGTGGAACCTTTTATAATTTTTCATCAGGACAGGGTATCTTTAAGGACAAACCCTACCTTCATGCCAAAGGTGGTATTTAGTGTGGCTCTTAACTAAACCATTCATTTGCCTACTTTTTATCCAAACCCCCAAAATAAAGGGGAGAAACTTCTGCATTCTTTGGACATACACAGGCAGCTACACTTTTACTTGGACAAAACAAAAGCTTTCAGGAAAATTGATCAACTGTTTGTAGCATATGCTGCAGGATCACAAGGCAAGGCTATCTCAAAGCAGACTATATCCAAATGGATAGGACACTGTATTCGGTACTGCTACACACAGCATGGAAAATCAGTCCCTAATAGCATTAGGCCTCATTCCACCAGGGCAAGAGCCACTTCAACAGCCTTTCTCAGAGGAGTACCTATCAAGGAAATTTTAGAGGCTGCAACTTGGAGTTCAGTGCACACCTTCACCAAGCATTATCACCTGCCTCTTTACTCTAAATCCAGAGCAGGATTTGCCACTGCAGTTCTGCAGGGCTTCTTAGCCAATCCTAATTCTTTATAGACCAGCCACCCAACCTTAGCTTTGGGATTCAACCCAAGTGTGATGACTGCAGCAGTGTAACACGATGAACATAGTAGAGTTTTGTACCTACCATAAATGTAGATGTTCGAGTGTTCACACTGCTGCAGTCCAGGTTACCCTCCCTCCATCCCCTCTAAACTAGCTGGACTTATCTATACCCTTCTATCCTATACAACCTTTGGGGTGTATTTGGTGGTAACTGAAGGTATTGTTTTTATTTTATATGTATATTTTTGATTAGCAATATGTATTGCCTACCCACTTGGGGGCACCTGACATCTGGGGCAAGAAAAACTGAAGAAAATGGCGTTGGATGCATATTATATACCCCTGGCGCACTGACATCAGGGAAGAAGCAACAGCAACTGACCCGGACGAAGACTTTGGAGCTCTGGCCGACTGCGGGACCGCCTGACGGCAGGATAACCCAAGTGTGATGAATGCAGCAGTGTGAACACTCGAACATCTACATTTATGGTAGGTACAAAACTGTACTTTAGACACTTTGCTCTGCTGCATTTTTTTGTGAGACCGCAAATTGCATACATCTTTTGAAGCTGCTTTAGCTTCTTGCCACTGCTGTGCTCTAGTGTAAGACTACACCTTAACAGTGCTGAGAGGTGCTTAACAAAACTTTGTTAAGCACCTTTTAATTATGTCAGGAAGATACTTAACAAGTATGACTTTTTTACTGAATTCTGAAGGTAATTGCTGCACTGCATGTACTGCAACTTGGGTATGAGCAGAAACCTGCTTAGAATCTTTTATCCTGCAGATTTAAATACTCCATGTTGGATCCAGGTTTTAATTAGCTCTTACAATGAAACTGATTTTTGTTTTCGATAGCAGTGGTAGAGATGTCACCTAACTTTGTATATGGTTATATATTAAGATTCATTTTTATAGAAGTTAGGCACTTTCTAGCAATTTTTTGTTTTTATTTGCTGACTGATTGCTTTAGTGTTTGTTTTTATGTGCCTGTATGCTTATAAGTTTTCATGTTCATGTGCTGTTATCTTAGGACCGCCAACAGTGCAACTGCTTTGTGTTAACTGATATGATGGTCACATGAATCCTGAAGTTATTTACTTTCTGATATATTTATCTGTTATACTTGTTGTACAGATCCTTACCAAACTCTCCATGATGACAGGTATTATTATTTTTTTAAGTATATGGGGTATGCAGCTTATTTCCCCTTTCTTTCTCCTAAATAGTTTATTTTTCCCAGTTCTTGCAGAGTTTTCATTAACTTTTAGTACCTCTCATATTTATCATATGTTGATTTTCTTAGAGCCAATCATTCTGTTTGAAGACTGAGATTAACTGATGATATGACTTCATTAAGCATTAGAAAATGTATGGTTTTATATATATATGTATATTATATATATATATATATATATATATATATATATATATATATATATATATATATAAAATGTACCTGAATGTAAATGGGATAATTTTTGCATCTTTGCCTTTTACAAAAGGCTGATCATGACAATTAATTCTTCCTGATGCTTTGTTTTCCCGTCATCTTTATCTCTTCCTATATGTCATTCGGGTATAAGAAACTGTTATTCAAAAATAACTGAGGATAAACATTTCAAAGGACAGATCGATTCACGGTCTTAACAAAAGATGTGTAGCATCCAGGCATAACAACCAAGATTTTGTTTTGAGTATCTTAGGCTTTTTGAGAAAGAAGTTGTGAAAACAAGCGCAAAGAGACAAAAATATACTGGTGCTATGTTTTCTTTTTTACTAGTTCAGCCTTTCAGAGAGGAAGTGACTGCAAGTACAGAAAAGATCTGGACAGAAGTACCAGTGTCTACATTCATAAATGTGTTATGGTGTGACATTTTCAAACCAAGGTTTGCACACTGCCTTGATGTTGATCTGCTTCAATAAGACCATGGCGATAATTAGAACTTAATACACAGTAACAGGATGATGAATGTAGATTGCTTATTCTGATGAACTTTAGCTGAAGATGTTGGAGATATGCTGATGCCAGTCTCAGTACTTACATGAGACAATTTGTTGATGGCTGCTTCCAGCAGTGAAATTCATCTGTGAAATTAGGAATAAATAAAAAAGAGCAACTATATCAAGATATGGAACTACTGAATAAATAATGTAGACAATGCTTAAAATAAATTTTATCTTGATGTCACCTAAGGTGAGAAGACTTGATAAGCAACTGTGTGTTACTTACTCTAGGATACTAAACCTGATGTAGCAGTATTTAGTGCAAATCTAACTTCAAAAGAGTACTAGAAGTCTTTAAAAAAATTCTGTTACAATTTAAACCAGTTAAGTCAAATATACAGAGGGGTTTGCATGACAATGCAGAGAGGAAAGAAAACATTGAATTTTCGAACAAGGCTCAGGCAGTTGGTATTTCAGGGTAAAACTTGTAAGTTTGCAAGTTCATTTAATATGAAACTTAGTATGAATTTCTTACCAAAGCTGTAAGCTTATATGCTACCAAAGTCTTGTGTGTGAGTGTTCATAATGTCAGTATGTAATAGTAGGGTCTATATTACGTGATCGAACCGTGAAATGTTCAAACATATAATAATTGACCCCTAAATATTGAACCGTCAGAATGTGGAACGGTTCAATGGAGATCTCCGTACAGTGCAGACATGGAAGTTTTCCATTGTCTGCCCTGTAGTGTGATCTCGGAGTTGGTATATTTAAGTAGCGGGGGGTGTGGGGGTGCAGGGGGGCTTGCCCCCCTGCTTAGAGCATTTTAATGGTTTGTTTGGGTGGGTTTTTTTTGTTTTTGTTTTTTTTAATGTCCATTATCATTAGGGTGACTGCAAAATATCCCAACTAACAAATTAAAACAAAGAGTGAGAAGGTCACACCGAAAAAACAATCAGTAAAAACTAAATGAATGATTATAGCTGGGTATAACAACCCTGTGTTTCTTATGCTTAATCAGCTGGGTATAACAACCCTGTGTTTCTTATACTTAGTCCACTAATGATAATGGACATCAGCTGGGTATAACAACCCTGTGTTTCTTATGCTTAGTCAAACACTCTGCTTGTGCTATACTGACGAGGTCATAACAAGGCCGAAATATGCATATCCATAGCTAGTGGGGTTTGGCTTTATTGGCCTGAAATTGTCCCTTAAAACGACTTCAAACGTAAAAGTCATGGGCAATCAGAATTGCCATCCTCTGTTACAAGAGGTCTGGGACGTCACTCATTGGAAGTTCTAGCTTAGCTGGAGTTTTCATTTAGTTTTTACTGATTGTTTTTTCAGTGTGACCTTCTCACTCTTTGTTTTAATTTGTTAGTTGGGATATTTTGCAGTCACCCATGACTCATGCACGAGTGGATGTGCTCATACAGTGCCTTAGTGTAGGATTCAACAGTCGAACTTCCAGTTCCCGTCTGCATGGGTGTCATGAAGTTTGTCACTTCTGACTTGAGTAGCATGAAGTTGGCTTTGGAGAAGTTTTTAATGGAGTTTTCCCTACTGGGCGGTGGGGGTGGGATGTGGACATCAAGGATGATTAGCTTATGGTCAGACCTGACCAATGAGGGGGTGACCACTGGTGTGGAGCATCGATCTCCCATGTTGGTAATGACCAGGTCTAGGATATTTGAGCCCCTGGACTGGTGGGACTATGATTAGTTGGTCTAGCGTTTTGGAATTTATGAATTCCAGTAACCGTTGGGCAAAGGTGTTGGTACCCGAGTAGTTTTCCCAATTAATAGCAGGGTAGTTGAAATCACCCAGTATTAGGGTGTTTGGTTGTATCTTAATATTATCTAGTATGTTTAGAAAGGTGTAGTGAGAATCTTTTGATTCATTTTCCATTTCCTTTGCATCTTGAGCCAGATTATTTTTTTTAATTTAATTTTATTTCATTTTATTTATATGTGTTTGTTAGTTAAGGTACAGCTCTGATGCATATTGACTTTTTTTAGACTCAGGCTGTGAGCATTGTCTCTAGGTCTGAGGGGAGTAGGAAAGATGGAAAGTCTACTAAGAAAATTAAAAAGTTGTAGAAACTGAGTGCTGGCCTGTGCAATGACACTTGGTCTAGGTCTGTGGTGAGAGACCCGGGTACTCAGGTTGACAACAATCTCACATTTGACCATCAAGTAGCATCAGTGGTCAGAAAAGCCTTTTACTTGGTTCATCTCATAAGTAAAGGGATTGCATCCAGAAAAAAGGAGGTTATTACCTCTCTGTACTCCTCCCTCATTAGGCCAACAGTTAAGTATAATGCCCCGTTTGGTATGTACTGCTCCAAACACCTGCACCAACTGGAAAGGCCACAGAAATACCTCACAAAGAGAATCCATGGCCTCCAGCCCCTGTCCTATGCAGACAGGCTCAAATCACTATCACTCTACTCAGTATTGTACAGACTGCCCATAGGTGATCTGTGTCTCGCCTGCAAGGCAATATTGGACCCTGCCATAATAGAGATGCTCCATATCCGAACATCTAACTCCTCTCGCATTACTCGCTCCCATGAGTAGTGTGCACATCATTTTCCAGGGATGTATTAGGGTCATCTCTGAAAAGTCCTCTGATCGCTGTCCCTCACTGTCAGCACTTGCCCTTTAAAGTGGAATGAATGGGTAAGATTGGTGGCTGGGGGGAGTGGGGCAGGAAGATAGCATTCAAAAAAGAACTAGAAATTGAAGAAAAATATGACAGCCTATTTTTATTTGTTTGTGTTGTTTGTGAACTCAGCAGGACTGTCTTAATACTCTTTTCAGCCACAAACCAGAACCAAAGTGGTACAGTATAGTTCAAAACAGAACAAATACCTAAACAATACCGTGGGATAGAAAAACTTGCTATGATAAAAGGAGCACAGCTATAATGTTTAAAGTAAGTGTATATGCATATGTGTTGTATACAAACACTAGTAGGGCAGAACTGAATGGATAAAGTTTTTAATTAGTATAAAACAAAAAATGCGGTAAAAGTACAACCATTTATTAAACAGATAAAACCATAATCAGTAAGAGCTTTCGTAATTGATCATGTGATTTAATTTTGTATATAATGATGGGTAGTAACTTGTTTTAATCAGTCTGATGAAGTCTCAGCTTGGGAGATGGAAGCCTTTACTGATTATGGTTTTATCTGTTTAATAAATGGTTGTGCTTTTACCAGATTTTTTTGTGTTATAGAAATTTAAGTTATTCAGTTTTACTGTTTTACTGTTTTTTGCTGGCAAAGTTTTTAATTAGGACATGTACAATTCAGTATAGAATCATAAGTAACACAATTAATGTGTTATTAATTTGATTAGATAGGTCACAGACAGTGTAAATGATGTCCAGTTATGTAGGGGGAAAACAGCTGAGTGAACAAAGGGTGGGCAAAAGGGGATTAGATTGCATGGTACTAACTGAATAAAGCTAACAAAATAAAGTAAGCCAGATAGGGGAAATCCATTCAAAGATAAAAAAGTAATGAAGACCCAATGTTAGCGAAACATTTGCATTTATATTCTTTCAGTAGATCTTCAAATGGTTGATCCTCAAATTATTTGCAGTCTTTCAAATTTAATTGATTCGGGGAGTTGGTGCGAGGTAATGAAAACAATTTTGCTCAAAGCTTTCTCAGTAGCCACATTCCCAGACTCAAGTCTTTTGGGAGTTTTTAGATCCTGATGCTCTATAGCAGTGACTGCCACCTTTAGCTTGAGAAAAAGGGGACAGGCAGAATTTGAGGTGCAGCTCTTCAAAGGTGGATGAGGCTAGTCCTTAGTTATTATAAGCAGTAGTTGACATTCTTCATAAATAAACAGTTTAATGTTGTTGGCAAATATAAAAGGCATCAGGCTCTTGAGTTTCCTAGCTTGCTTTAGTGACTTTCACTGTCTGCCGTACAGCTAGCAAAGGTGAAGAAGATTGACACCAACATAGGGGGAATTTGTGTTCTTCACGTACCTCTGATGGCCTGATTTATTTTCAGAGAGGATTCTGGAGGGAAAGCATTTTCTGAGAAAGCTGCTTTACTTGTTAAGATGGTAGATGAAATGAAGTTGGAATCTCACAGATGCATATTCAGAGGATATAATTTGTCTGTTATCCTGGATGGTGAGAGATAAAAAATATTTTGAGAGTTATAGCTTCAGAGATTCCCCATGTTTGGTGGCTTCCTTAGTGGATGGTTTTCCAGTTATAAAGGCAGTGTGGGAGTGAGTGGTTTACTCGCAGGCATCTCAGAATTGGGCATCAGGGGACAGAAGTCCATCATCTTATTGTTTGGTGGGTTTCTGTTAACCTTTGATTATAAAGGTTAGCTGAAAATATTTATGCAGTTTTACAGAGATCCCTTTTCCTTGGGCAAAAACTCCTTCACCTTGAGGATTACTGTCAGTAAAAGAGGAAAAATCATCTTTCTTCCAGTCTTCTAAATGCAAGGAGTAATGTGTGGGCCTTGTGTATTTGGAATGGTCAAGTATGCCTTGGGGTTTGACACTGATGATGGGGAATCTGGATCTTCTGCCTTTTCCTTTTCAGGTGTTCAAGTTTTGTGGGATACACTGAATTTAAGGAAAAATCACTTTAAGTAGTTAGGAGGAGGGTTAATAAGCTTTACTTCCCAAACAAGAGTCATGTACAGTGTTAGGTATTGAACCCACTAAACCTTTGGCTGCCTCACACCCCCAGCTGATGCCTTTGAAGATGCCTTTAACAGGTTTTACTGGATTCTAGAGCACTGATATTTCTACAGGAACCTTATTTCAGATACAGCAGCAATCATTTCTTTAGGCTGCTAAGCTGTCTAAAGTGGAACCCAACTGAACATCATTCTTAGTAGTAAGGAAAGCCAGTTTCTAGACAGATTTGAGAAGAAGAAGAAGAAGATAAGCAGTTCATCTTCTTTGAGCATTATGGTTGTGAACTAAAAGATCCACGTGGTGCAGTACTGGAGTGATATTCTGAAACAAATAAATGAGTTCCCCAAGGGATGTCAGCTACATGTTCAAGAGACTGCGTATTAAATTGTCACAAGCAGCTGTGTTTTTAAAAGTAGCCCTAACACTTAAGATGTCAATACCAGGGCTGAAGCTTCAAGTTCTGTTATTGTAATGCATGCTTGGTTATACACGTATTCCTTTCCAGACACTTTCTGATAGCCATCTGTTGAATTTTGCTTTGGAAAGGCAATCTAGTCAGTGCTCCCTCACAGGAGATGCTAATGATACTGGAGAAAGAGAAAAATTATGATATCTATATTTCCCTCCTCTTAATTCAGACAGTAACACATTTTATAAGGTGTATCTAAGCTTTTAAAATCCTCCAGATGAAACTGCAATGGAAACTGTATTTATAACATATCTTCACAGTGACATGAAAATGTATTTTTTCGTTCATATAGTATATAGTTAAATATGTATAAAAGTTGTGTCTTTGTTCTGCTAGAAAATGCAGTAATTGTGCTGAAATACAATGTTATCTCTGACTCAAGAAGTTATTAATTGCTTGCCTGTAGTTGCAGATGAAACCATAAAACATTGCAACTAGGGAACTCTTAGGTAAGGTTGTAAAAAGAGCCATCTGTCATGAAGTAACTACAATATATGAAATCCTATTAATCTTTCTGCTGTTTTAATTGTGTGTGAGAAAAATGATGTAGTTACCCCCAATATTAAGCTAATATATTTTGAGCTGAAAAGTATACAAATCAGTCCTGCTGGAAGATGTTGTTGTGTTAACTTCAAAGTAAGTTGCTCCTGCTGTAATCTGCCTGTACAATTTGCTAGTGAATTTGCAGTTAAGGCTTCAGTATTCTTTGACATAAAGTCAGATGTGGCATTTTACTAGGCTTTACTTAACATTATTTTGCGTGTGCTGTCTGAGCAATTGTTTCCTCTTTGGGCAAATGCATTTATCTCCGTATATTTAAATTGTGTCAGCACTGTCTAATTTCTTTATTATCTAATTAAAGTTTGCTTTTATTTATTCAGTTTTAAGATCTTATGTCTGGTATTTATTTATGCATTTTGAGTATGTGAGGTGAAGATATTATTTAGCAATATATGGTATCAGTCTAGAGGCATCCACCTCTAATTGGTTGCTCTGCACATTGAAATTTTTATTATCATTATTATTATTATTATAATTGGGCTGTTGCTTAAGAGTGGCATGGTAGCAAATGGATAGTGGATGTGATTCAAGTTAATTAGGAAAGACAGAGATTACATCAGAAGGGATGGCTAGCGAGTGGGATAAAATGAAAATGGATGTTAAAGGCAAGGTACAAATAAGAGAAGAAATATGCATGGGAAAGAAATAACTTGAATAATTTAGAGGAGCTGACAAAGGTTAACGTTTTGCAGAATAAGTAGAATCCCACAGAACACGAGGAGGAGCAAGTGTAGATCTGGGTGCGCTGTTAACCCTGAAGTGACTAAATTTACAGATCATATTTGTAAGACTCTAGAGATGGGATAGATTGCACTGATCACTTACATGGCATTTGGTACTGTGAACCACACATGTTTTTGGGGATACATTCTGGGGATCAGTATCTTGAGCATGTTAAGCAGACAGTTTTAAATCTGCTTTAGCTGATAAGAAGGCATTTGTTGCTATAAACTGGCTGCACATAATCCGTGTGCCCATTGCTCAGCTGTTTACCCCAGGGGTCTGTCACTTGTTTTAATTCCATGCAATTCATGAAGAATATCTGTTCAGACTGTTCAGAGTTGTGGTACACTGCTTGGATCTTTCAAAAAATGGTCCATGTAGGGCTGGATGATTAAAACATTTTTGCCTTAGTGGCATAATGAAGGCCTCTGCTACATGCTGCAACTGATGAGGCCAGCAGATTAATATTTGCAAAGGTAGTGCACAGAATAATTCAATTCCTCACTTTCACCAGTTTCTTATTCCTGATCATGTTTAAAGCAATCATTAATTCCCTCTCACCTTTCCCCATAGTCATGCTCCTGTAAAGTAATCTCCATTCTTCTGTCCCATGTTGACTTGTCTTAATCATTGTCAAATAAGTAACTACATTCACAACTTCCCTTCGGTTATCTTATCTTATGATTGTTAAAAAAACATAAAACATTTTCAGCTTCCACCATGCTATTATGTCACATATTAACATGTTCCCAGAGATAGATATACAAAATAACCCTTACCACTTCCTTTAATAACCAGTCCAACTTCCACACGTTCAGTCCGATTTAAAATAGTTATACACCTTCACTTCCATCATCTCATTTTCATTTTCTTGAATATGTTAAGTATAAAGATCACCCCCCCCCCACTTTTCCTTATTGCTGGAGGGTCCCTCTTAGGAATTTTAAGACAAATATGTGCTGCATTTTAGTGATGCCTAAAATAGATATGACCAGTCAGAGGTTTGATAGAATGCAGAGAAATGATATTAAACATTGCTCTCCAGAAGTGCAGAGATGTCTGGACAGCAGACAGAAGGGTGGTGGGTAACAACTGTTGTGCTAGAATTTCGTTGGCAGATATAACACTTTCTGTAGTATGGCAGTCTCTGCTACCTGAGCTTCTCACACAGTCCTGTAGATCAAATAGCCATCCCATCTAGTTTGGCAGATTGAGACGACCTGTCACACGCAGTGCATACAAGGTTTGTTTTATGTGCATCTGCTCCTACTTTGCACAAGCTAACTGAGGAAGAACTTCACATAACATTAACAGAGGGGTAGTTTGTTATCTGTCTAGTAACATGCTTCTTTCTCTGGCTGGCTGGAATAGGAGAGGTTGTGGCACTGTGGTTAAAGAGGTAGCATAGTTCTGAATCTCAGTCAGCCATTTTAAACTGTTGCCCAGTGTGTAGTACCTTTGTGGAATGAATAACAGGCCCAGTAACTACACCTTCTAATTGTATCACAAAGTTAGTTGGCTTCTACTTTTTAAATATTATTAAGTTTTGAAGATACTGTCATAGTGAAGAGGTGCCAGGATGTTAATCATGTGGATAGATTTTATTTGACATAGCTATTTGTTGCAAGGAATCTTTGGTTCTTAAATCTAAAAAAAATCGAATTTATTTTATTTACATTTGTTTACCGGGAAGTTCCGACTGGACGCAGGTCCTTTTTCAGCGATGCCTGGGGAGAAAGGCTCCAGATCATGTACATGATAATTAGAGATACAAAGTTGCAGCAATAGTAAACAACATTACAGGTTGTTGGCTTTAATACAATAACAAGATATTGATTATCAACAGTATATACAGTAAATGTTGCAAGTTAAGATAGTTTCTGTCATTTATAATAGTAGTAACAAAGTAGTCAGACAAGTTTTTAAAGTATGTAAAGACAACTAGCTAATTCTGACTGCGGTTAGTAGTGGCGGAAGTATAGTTTAAAAATAAATAGAAAATAAATAAATAAATCTAATAAAAAAAGTATCTTTAAGTAACCTGAGACAATTAAAGACAGAAGTTTAATATTAGTTGAATATGCACAGTATGGTATTAAAGACTTGCCCAGTTAGTAGTATTGTATATATTGAATAGGGTATACCACAGATAAACAAACAATATGGGTGATGTTTAATAGTAGTAGTTTACTCCTGAATTAGTAGTGTTATAGGTGTTAACTTTTATGTATGTGTTTGAATTATTATATTTGATACTGGTAGAAGAGGATAGTCCTGTTAAAATAAATAAAATTAAAATGGATGTGTTTAAGGTCACAGTTACTGAGCCACGTAGCAGGTGACAGTGTAACATGGAAGCTCAGTGGTAAGTACTCTCCCTCATAGCTCTGTAGTATCTGGTTCAGTCCTTAGCTCCACTGTTTCTGCGGCTGGTGTTAACATGGTTTCATCATACTGGTATTGATTTTCTCCATTTACTTTGGTGTCTTTACACTTCCAAACATATGCTGGTTGATTGGCTACAATAAATTCTCTCTTGTTTTCTCTTTCTCGCTCTCTCTCTCTCTCTGTCTTTTTCCATCTCCTTTGCCCTTATGATACAGGTTGTGGCTGAAAAAGGTCTGCAGGCATTTACTTGGTTAAAAATGATAAACAAACGGAATAAATAGTTACTGTTATCAGTCACTCTGAAACAGAGTTTAACTGATAATAGCCTTAGTGGATGTTTGCTGAAAATACAAAATTGCATTATCTTTTTATGTCAAGGCTAAGAAATCCT